>NW_020688136.1:0-5515 GCF_002925995.2 Terrapene triunguis | reverse complement strand
GACTCGATGACCTCTCGAGGTCCCTTCCAGTCCTAGAATCTATGAATATGACAGAAGCATGACTTGGTTTTCTACTCTTTGTTAAGCTATGTTTGCTTTTTTGTTTTGAATTTCTTTCCTCCCCCCATACAAATGTCCTTGGTTAGATGCTTTTAAAATCTTTTTTCCATTCCAATGCCTGGGCTTTCAGTAATAGCTATTACCTTTCCTACATTGCTTCCCTCGCTTCTTCCTTCCCTTTGTTCTAAAGGGGAAATGTAAGAGGCATGAGCCAAGGGAGATTGATCGAAAAGGCTGGAATTCTGTGAGGGCATTGCAGACCCATGCAGAATTGGAAAGCAAAGCAAAGATCTAGAAATTGGAGCAAAGCATTCCAAAGCACAGGCAACAGCAGCAAGTTTAACTGTCCTCATAAGAAGGTAGCATGGTAGATTTCTTTTCCTTTCTACATTTTGAGCAATTTACCAAGGTGCCCCCCCCTTTTTTTTTAAACCACAGTTAACTGTTCCAGGGCCACTTGAAATGCACTCTTAAAATTCTCACTCTGCATTTACCAGCCTAATTTCTTTCTGTGTGCACCTGGCTGCACCTAGTCTGACAATCTCCTAGTCTCCCTTTTATTGTTTCCAGACTAAACAAGTGAAGCATTAAGGTTACCTAGCAAAGCTTTTGATACTGTCTCTCACAGTATTCTTGCTGGCAAGTTAAAGAACTATGGGCTGGATGAATGGACTATAAGGTGGCTAGAAAGCTGGCTAGATCATCGGGCTCAACGGGTAGTGATCAATGGCTCCATGTCCAGTTGGCAGCCGGTTTCAAGCGGAGTGCCCCAGGGGTCAGTCCTGGGGCCGGTTTTGTTCAATATCTTCATTAATGATCTGGAGGATGGCGTGGACTGCACCCTCAGCAAGTTTGCAGATGACACTAAACTCGGAGGAGTGGTAGATACGCTGGAGGGTAGGGATAGGATACAGAGGGACCTAGACAAATTAGAGGATTGGGCCAAAAGAAACCTGATGAGGTTCAACGAGGACAAGTGCAGAGTCCTGCACTTAGGACGGAAGAATCCCATGCACTGCTACAGACTAGGGACCAAATGGCTAGGCAGCAGTTTTGCAGAAAAGGACCAAGGGGTTACAGTGGACGAGAAGCTGGATATGAGTCAACAGTGTGCCCTTGTTGCCAAGAAGGCTAATGGCATTTTGGGCTGTATAAGTAGGGGTATTGCCAGCAGATCGAGGGACATGATCATTCCCCTCTATTCGACATTGGTGAAGCCTCATCTGGAGTACAGTGTCCAGTTTTGGGCCCCACACTACAAGAAGGATGTGGAAAAATTGGAAAGAGTCCAGCAGAGGGCAACAAAACTGATTAGGGGACTGGAGCACATGACTTATGAGGAGAGGCTGAGGGAATTGGGATTGTTTAGTCTGCAGAAGAGAAGAATGAGGGGGGATTTGATAGCTGCTTTCAACTACCTGAAGGGGGGTTCCAAAGAGGATGGAGCTCAGCTGTTCTCAGTGGTAGCAGATGACAGAACAAGGAGTAATGGTCTCAAGTTGCAGTGGGGGAGGTTTAGGTTGGATATTAGGAAAAACTTTTTCACTAGGAGGGTGGTGAAGCACTGGAATGGGTTCCCTAGGGAGGTGGTGGAATCTCCTTCCTTAGAGGTTTTTAAGGTCCGGCTTGACCAAGCCCTGGCTGGGATGATTTAGTGGGAATTGGTCCTGCTTTGAGCAGGGGGTTGGACTAGATGACCTCCTCAGGTCCCTTCCAACCCTGATATTCTATGACTTGTTGTTTTTAATTCTTTTATTTTGTTCTGTTTCTAATTATCTTTCATTTTGCTTTTCATTTGTGCTACTGTATGACCTGCATAGCCTGTAACAATAAAGAAGCAATGCATTGCCTTGCCTGTTAGTTTTTATCCTTTCATTTTTTCTCAACTTCTACTGCATATAATGAATGCACATAATCATAGGGGTCATTTTTATGGATAGCATCCAGTGCTAGCAAACCACCCCCATGTTCAGTTACATATTTTCTTAGAAAAGATTTGAGCACTCCCTTATGATTTTCAGCTATCATTATTTCTAATTGGGCTCTGGCATTTCGTTGCTTTAGTCTTTTGCTTTAACAAATGTTTATGTAGACTCAAAATATGGCATTTTACTGAGAACTGTTTTGCTATCTTTAATTTTTATGTATTATCACCATATGGCATTTTGCTATACCAGTACTATGAGATATAGGTTTCTTTTATTAACAGGTTATTTAAGGCGTTTCACCAAAATAGCACTATTGTAATCTCTTTCCCTTCTAGGCTTCCCCTGCTGAACTGTTTATTAGGACCTGTAAACATGAAAGTCCTATCTGTATGCGATTACTACCAGATCCTAGTTAACCATATTGTGATTGTCTGCTATTTGGGCTGAACAGTACTGGCCAGTGTTCTCAGGGCTGACTTGCTACTGTTAACTAGGTATAGTCAATCATTTGACTCCTCCTCCTACAGTTTGCTATTAGAAATATTTGAGAGACCCTAAGCTTGGCTATTTGGTATGTCTATACTGGCAGAGTTACAGCGCTGGCAGTTACAGCGCTGCTCAGAGAGCGCTGAAGGGAAACCACTGTTGTGTGTTCACACTGACCGCTGCCTGCATAATAGCGTGTTCACACTTGCGACGCTTGCAGCGGTATTCGGAGCAGTGTACTCTAGGCAGCTATCCCACAGAGCATCTCTTCCTCTTCTGCCGCTAAGAGTTGTGGGAAGGCAGAGGGGGTTGTGGGGCATCCTGGGTCCTGTCCCAATCCCCCGTGATGCATTGCATCGCATCCCAGCAATCCCTGTGCTTCCGTCCACATTTGGCACCATCTTTCAATGATTTGTGTACTGCACGCCCTGCCTCTTCGGTCTGCAGGAGTGGATCTTGAACTGCTGACAAGTATGCTGCTCGCTCTGACTAACACATCACGAGTGGCAGTGGAGTTATTCCTTAAACTACAAAGGCAAGAGCAGTGCGACATTGATCTCACCAAGTGTAGTAGCTACAACATGAGATTGCTTGTGGCATTCACGGAGGTGCTGACCACAGTGGAACACCACTTTTGGGCTCAGGAAACGAGCACTGAGTGGTGGGATCACATCGTCATGCACGTCTGGGATGACAAGCAGTGGCTGCAGAACTTTCGGATGAAGAAAGCCACATTCATGGGACTGTGTGATGAGCTCGTCCCAGCCCTGCGGCGCAAGGACATGAGAATGAGAGCTGCCCTGTTGTTGGAGAATCATAGAACTGGAAGGGCCCTCGAGAGGTCATCTAGTCCAGTTCCCTGCAGTCAAGGCAGGACTAAGTATTATCTAGACCATCCTTGACAGGTGTTTGTCCAACCTGCTCTTAAACATCTCCAGTGATGGAGATTCCACAGCTTCCCTAGGCAATTTATTCCAGTGCTTAACCACCCTGACAGTTAGGAAGTTTTGCAATCTAAACCACCCTTGCTGCAATTTAAGCCCATTGCTCCTTGTCCTATCCTCAGAGATTAAGAACAATTTTTCTCCCTCCTCCTTGTAACAACCTTTTATGTACTTGAAAACTGTTCTCATGTCCCCTCTGTCTTCTCTTTTCCAGACTAAACAAACCCAATTTTTTTCAATCTTCCCTCATAGGTCATGTTTTCTAGACCTTTAATCGTTTTTGTTGCTCTTCTCTGGATTTTCTCCAATTTGTCCACATCTTTCCTGAAATGTGGCACCCAGAACTGGACACAATACTCCAGTTGAGGCCTAATCAGTCCAGAGTAAAGTGGAAGAATTACTTCTCGTGTCTTGCTTAGAATACTCCTGCTAATCCATCCCAGAAGGACGTTTGCTTTTTTTGCAATAGCGGTACACTGTTACCTCATATTTAGCTTGTGATCCACTATAACCCCAAGATCCCTTTCCACAGTACTCCTTCCTAGGCAGTCATTTCCCATTTTGTATGTGGGCAACTGATTGTTCCTTCCTAAGTGGAGTACTTTGCATTTGTCCTTATTGAATTTCATCCTATTTACTTCAGACCATTTCTCCAGTTTGTCCAGATCATTTTGAATTTTAATCCTACCCTCCAAAGCACTTGCAACCCCTCCCAGCTTGGTATTGTCCGCAAACTTTATAAGTGTACTCTCTCATTATCTAAATCACTGATGAAGATATTGAAGAGAACTGGACCCAGAATCAATCCTTGCAGGACCCCACTCATTATGCCCCTACAGCATGACTTTGAACCACTGATAACTACTCTCTGGGAACGATTTTCCAACCAGTTATGCACCCACCTTATAGTAGCTCTATCTAGGTTGTATTTCCCTAGTTTGTTTATGAGAAGGTCATGTGAGACAGTATCAAAAGGCTTAGGCCTTGGCTACACTTGCGGATTCATAGCGCTGCTGCGGCAGCGCTGTGAAGCGCGAGTGTAGTTGCGCCGCCAGCGCTGCAAGAGCTCTCTCGCAGTGCTGTAAGTACTCCACCTCTCCGAGGGGAGTAGCTTGCAGCGCTGCGAGCGAGCATGCAGCGCTGCAGGCACTGATTACACTGGTGCTTTACAGCGCTGCACTCGCTGCGCTCGGGGGGGGCATTTTCACACCCCTGAGCGCAGCAAGTTGCAGCGCTGTACAGCGCCAGTGTAGCCAAGGCCTTACTAAAGTCAAGATATACCACATCTACCACTTTCCCTCCCGCATCCACAGGGCTTGTTATCCTGTCAAACAAAGCTATCAGGTTGGTATGACACGATTTATTCTTAAATAACAGTCAGCATGGATTTGTCATCACCTTATTATCTTCTAGGTGTTTGCAAATTGATTGCTTAATTATTTGCTCCATTATCTTTCCAGGTACTGAAGTAAAGCTGACTGGTCTGTAATTCCCCGGGTTGTCCTTATTTCCCTTTTTATAGATTGGCACTATATTTGCCCTTTTCCAGTCCTCTGGAATCTCTCCCGTCTTCCATGACTTTTTGAAAATAATTTTTAATGGCTCAGATATCTTGTCAGTCAGCTTCTTGAATATTTTAGGTTGCATTTCATCAGGCCCTGGTGATTTGAAGACATCTAACTTGTCTAAGTAATTTTTAACTTGTTCTTTCCCTATTTTAGACTCTGATCCTACCTCATTTTCATTGGCATTCACTATTATAGATGTCCAATCGCTACCCAACTTTTTGGTGAAAACCAAAACAAATAAGTCATTAAGCACCTCTGCCTTTTCCATATTTTCTGTTACTGTCTTTTCCCCCCTCATTGAGTAATGGGACTACTCTGTTCTTGGTCTTCCTCTTGCTTCTAATGTATTTGTAGAATGTTTGCTTGTTACCTTTTATGTTCCTAGCTAGTTTGATCTCATTTTGTGCCTTGTCTTTTTTCTAATTTTGCCCCTACATAGATTCATAGATTCTAGGACTGGAAGGGACCTCGAGAGGTCATAAAGTCCAGTCCCCTGCCCGCATGGCAGGACCAAATACTGTCTAGACCA
>NW_020688135.1:0-1231 GCF_002925995.2 Terrapene triunguis | reverse complement strand
GGCGGCACGGAGCACCCCACCGCCTCTCAGCTCTTCTAACCGATCCCAGTTTGTTGTAGAACAAGGACTTTTATATAAGGAGACTCTTTCTGGTGGGCACCAGGAAGACTGGCATCCTCAAAGACAGTTGGTAGTTCCCACTAAGTATCGGGTAAAGCTCTTGAGCTTAGCCCATGATCATCCCAGTGGCCATTCTAGGGTGAACAGAACCAAAGACCGGTTGGGGAAGTCCTTCCACTGGGAGGGAATGGGCAAGGACGTTGCTAATTATGTCCGGTCTTGTGAGGTGTGCCAATGAGTGGGAAAGCCCCAAGACCAGGTTAAAGCCCCTCTCCAGCCACTACCCATAATTGAGGTCCCATTTCAGCGAGTAGTTGTGGATATTCTGGGTCCTTTCCCAAAGAAGACACCCAGAGGAAAGCAGTACGTACTGACTTTCATGGATTTTGCTACCCGGAGGCCGGAAGCTGTACCCTTAAGCAACACCAGGGCTAAAAGTGTGAGCCAGGCATTAGCAGACATTTTTGCCAGGGTAGGGTGGCCCTCCGACATCCTTACAGATTCAGGAACTAATTTCCTGGCAGGGAACATGAAAAACCTGTGGGAAGCTCATGGGGTGAATCACTTGGTTGCCACCCCTCATCACCATCAAACCAATGGTCTGGTGGAAAGGTTTAATGGAACTTTGGGGGCAATGATACGTAAATTCGTAAATGAACACTCCAATGATTGGGACCTAGTGTTGCAGCAGTTGCTTTTTGCCGACAGGGCTGTACCACATCCCAGTTTAGGGTTTTCACCATTTGAACTTGTGTATGGCCGCGAGGTTAAGGGGCCATTACAGTTGGTGAAGCAGCAATGGGAGGGGTTTACGCCTTCTCCAGGAACTAACATTCTAGACTTTGTAAGCAACCTACAAAGCACCCTCCGACACTCTTTAGCCCTTGCTAAAGAAAACCAAAAGGATGCTCAGGAAGAGCAAAAGGCCTGGTATGATAAACATTCCAGAGAACGGTCCTTCAAAGTAGGAGACCAAGTCATGGTCTTAAAGGCGCTCCAGGCCCATAAAATGGAAGCGTCGTGGGAAGGACCATCCAGGAGCGCCTAGGAGCTGTTAACTATCTCATAGCCTCCCCCACCCCCAACATAAAGCCTAAGGTATACCATGTTAATTCTCTTAAGCCCTTTTATTCCAGAGAATTAAACGTTTGCCAGTTTACAGCCCAGGAAA
>NW_020688134.1:0-2551 GCF_002925995.2 Terrapene triunguis | reverse complement strand
TCACCAGGGCTGCCATCCTGTAGCTTCAGCATTAGTGTCTGGGATGAGTTGGGGCAAGATCTCGACTTCCCTGCAACCCACTTCACTGCTGCCAGAATCCCTCCTCCCCACCCTGCTAGAGCCCCCTCCCTGCCCAACCTGGGTGGGGGTGGAGGAGATGGTTCTGGTAACTCGATCTGCGTTTTGGAGGTGGAACAGCTGTCAAGGGCACTGAGGGGGAGCTGGCAGGAGCTCACCCTACAAGGAGCAGGGTTGGCACTGGAGGTTACTAGAAAGGACAAAAAGACTCCATTCTGGGGGTCAGGAGGTGAATCCATCCCTCTGAGGTGGGCATGCTGTGTGGAAATGCATGCTGCTGGTTACAGGTGCTCTTAATTCCCCCTGATTTCTTGGGGCGTTTGAGTCTCTGACAGGTTCTCGTTCCCTTGCAGCAGGAGGACGTCACGGCCAAAGTGATGCACCAGCTCCGCATCATCCGGCACTTGCGCCAGGTGCCCGAGACACTGCAGGGGCTATGCCTCTGAGGCCACCAGCAACTCCCGCTCCCTGCTGCAGGTACTGCTCTGGCTCACTGTAAATGAGAAGCTAGTGGAAGGGGAAATGGAGCCCCCTGACACTCACTAAAAGGGAAAGTGGTGGATTCTCCATCTCTTGATGTCATTTAATGAAGACTAGATGCCTTTCTGGAATGTGTGTGCCGAAAAAGTAACTATTGTACTATACAGGAAGCCTATGATATGCACGGGGTTAGATTAGATGCTCTAAAGGTCTCTTCTGGCCAGAAAATCTACTAGTTTTGGAAAAACTAAGGCTAGGTCTACACTACAGCGGGGGGTCGACCTAAGATACGCAACTTCAGCTACATGAATAGCGTAGCTGAAGTGCCGTATTTTAGGTCGACTTACCTGGCTGTGAGGACGGCGGCAAGTCGACCGCTGCCGCGCTGCCGTCGACTCCGCTACCGCCTCTTGCCGCGGTGGATTTCCGGAGTCGACGGTAGAGCCATCAGGGATCGATTTTATCGCGTCTTCACTAGACGCGGTAAGTCGATCCCCGATAGACCGATTGCTACCCGCCGGATCGGCGGGTAGTGAAGACGTGCCCTGAGTGTAGCATTGGGAGCAGCCTCTGATGTTTTCCTGTCTAGCCGGCTTGCTTCCTAGAATGAACACTCATTGAGTGGGGTGATCCACAGGGAGTAGCTCAAACCTTCTAAGTGTCTGGCCAGCGGCAGGATATTAGTACTTCAGGGGATGGGTGTGTGTGGCAGTGACATCACAAAGGCCTTTTGCAGGACCTCAGCCTATTGGTCAAAGGTGGTGGGGAGGTGGTGACCTCACAGAGAGATGCTGACATGAGCCAGGCAGGATAGGGGCGCAGAGCCAGGAAAACCTCGGAGACCCCTGTGGCTTTGCTTCAGCAAGTCTCCTTCTCGAGGTCTCTCTTTGAGGACTGAGAGAGTATTAGGGTTCACGTATGTGAGTGCGAGGAGGAGCCTCTTTTGAGTTTTCTCCTTTCCTTTTTCTGATTTTACTAGAAAACAGACGTCCCTGTTTAGAAGGTAAGAGTCTCCGAGAGGTTTTGGAACCTGTTCAGTCTGATCCACCTGGTGGCAGCTGAATTCTAGGCATGGAAAACACTAATTTAAGGTGGCAGAATTTTATAGCCCACCTGGGATTTTGTCCCGTGGAATCACTGGGGACATTAGGGTTTGTCCTTTTCGTTTTACCGTTTCCTCCATCCCTCCTTCCTTTCTCTTCATTTCTTACTTCTTTTGTCCTTTCTCCTGTTCCCCTCCCACCACCAGGAGGTGTGAGTGTGTGTGTGTGTGCGTGTGTGTGAGTGTGTGTGTTGCGTGTTGTGGGGGGTGCTATGAATCTCCCATTGTGGGAGGTCCACCCAAGAAAGTGGGGCTGAAATAGTCCTCGGACAGTGATCCCTACTGGTGACCTGGGCCTTCCTTTGGGCTCTCTGGTGAGAACTCTCAGCCTCCCGCCCCTCAGACTCTACCCTGATTGGCTGAGCAGGGGGTTATTGACAGGGAGGAGACTCAGGTCCTTTTTGTTCTCTTTTAAGAACAAGTAAATAAGTCATAACCAGTCATCTGTTTGACGAATTTTGCTGCTTCTCTGCATTAATTGTCTCTGCGCAGTTCATGAACTGTTGTTGGTCTGGAGCTCATTTGAGAGCACTTTATTCAGGTCATTCAATGTATGAAATTCAAGATCCGATGGTTAGATTGAAAGTCAGGGCTCTTGGATCCTATTCCCAACTCTGCCACTGACTGGCTGTGTGACCTAAGACAAGTCAATTCTCTTTTCTCAGCCTTAGCTTCTCCCCCTTTCAAGTAGGGATAACAATCCGCTTCTATCTACCTCAGCGTAGGTGGAGGATGGGGATCCATTGGAGAGTGTCACTAGGAGCACTGCATAATATGAAATGTCCTATCCCGTTTATTCAGATCAGAGTATGACAGAATAGAATAGCTGAAATATTTAATTTTTTTTGTATTTTATTATTTTGAAATTGTTAAGTGCAGCAGGCTCCAGGA
>NW_020688133.1:0-7378 GCF_002925995.2 Terrapene triunguis | reverse complement strand
GACACCCGTCGCTGAGCCACGGACACCAGGTGCGCCAGAGGCAGGTGTAAGAGCCCTGCAGTAGCAGCTCTGGGTTAATCCGCCCCCATGTTCGGTTTCATCCTGGGCTCTAATCATTGGAGACCGGCTTAAGTGCTGGTTATCCAGCAAACTACCCACTCCCCACTTCGAATCTGAGTTCCTGGCCCCAGGGACAGCCTGAGTTCCCTAATGGCACAGGGGTGAGAAAGGATTTCCTTTGCTCCGCTGTGTATTTTCCACCTTTTCATGTCAGTGATTGGCCCCGGTCCTTGTGTCACGAGACCGAGAGAACCAAAGTTTCCAATCTCCCGTCACCTGACCAGTCACTATTTCATAGCCTCTTATGTCCCTGTTTAGTCATCTCCTGTCTCAGGCCAACAAGCCCAAGCTTTTCAATCTCTCGAGTAAGAATCATTTTTCCAGGCCCTCGCTCCCTTTCATCTCCCGTCTCTGAACCGCCTCTAACTCTGCAATACACTTACTGACCAGTGCTCCAGCTGAGGCCACACCATTGAGAGCAGGATTATAATCGTCTGCATTTTCCTGCCTGCCTCCAGAGCTGACCACTGGTATTTCCCACTCGTGACCCACCGTTGTCCCGCATGTCAGGGCCAGCTACCCTAGGTGTATGGTTGAGCTGGCTGTGGCGAAGGTGGCTGTCACTGGTAGCTGCATGCCATATACACAGACACCCAGACCGTGAAGCGCAATGGTGAGGTTACCCATGCGGGGGCTGCCTGTGGGACTGTGCACCCTGGGGGTAGGCTGAAGCCCTGTGTAATCAGGCCGGCAGAGGATCAATGTGATGAAAGATGAAAAGAGCTAGAGCTTCCGAGCGTGGCCAAGCACTGGACGGGGCCAGTGGGTGGGGGGGGGATGTGATACTAGCCTAGGGAAGGGGGAAAAGAACAAGAATCGTTTAGTCTCTTCAAGGAGGGGGTGGTGGTGTGTAAGTAGGAAAGAGCGAAGTGGGAGGAAAATCTTGGCTGTCAGATGGGTTCAGCTGCTGGGAAGTCATGAAACAAACTTTATCTCCCCCCTTCCCCCCCACCTTTTGTGTCTCCTCCCCAAGGTCCCAAACAACCTGCGCCTCACATCAGCATCTCTCCGGCCCCCAGGGCCTCCCTGGGTATCTCTCGTCACACTGCATGGCCACACTCGGAGGCAGGTGCCCAGGCCAGGCAGATCTCTGCTCTGTTCCAGTGTGGCCAGGGCTGTGCGCCAAACCCAGAACGTCCGTGTGTGGGCTGAGCACGTAAGCCGGGACCAAAGTGCCTGTCTTGGCCTCACGCCACTCTCGGAAGCGGCTGGCTACTGGCACGTCTCTGCGGCCCCTGGGGGGGAGGGGGCCAGCGGGTCTCCGTGCACTGCCCATGCCTGCAAGTGCTGCCCCTGAACCGGCCAATGTAAACTGAGGGGATGGTGATGGGGGCAGGGACAGCACACGGAGCCGCCTCCCTCCCCAGGGCTGCAGAGACGTGTCAGCAGACAGCCGCTTCCGGGAGCGGCGTGGGGCCATGGCAGGCAGGCAGCCTGCCTGCCTGAGCCCCGCTGCACCGCCAACTGGGTTAGGTGCAGATTAGGTGCAGTGTGACAATATGATCCCTGCATCCAATCTCCCTTCCAGAGCTTGCACCCCTCACTCCTGCACCCCAAGCCCCTGCCCCAGCCCAGAGCCTGCACCCCAACCCCCTGCCCAGTGAAAGTGAGTGATGTGGGGGAGAGCAAATGAGGGAGGGAGCGGGGAATGGAGTGAGTGGGGCGGGGCCTCGGGGAAGGGGCAGGATAGATACTGGGTTGATCTTAAATTCAAAGTGATCTTGTGCGTAAACAGGTTGAAGACCACTGTCGACGACTTTTAGTTTATAAAGCGGTGCTAAGCCCAACTCTCCTCTACGGCTAGGAGACTTGGGTTACTATAGAAAACACCTGAAAAACCTGGAACGCCAGCACCAGCACTTTCTTGGGAAGATCCTCAACATGAAGTGGGAGGATCATCGCACTAATGTCAGTGTCCTCACAGAGGCCAACATCTTCAGTGGTGAGGCTGATTATCCAGCACTACCTGAGGTGGAGCGGGCACTGTGCACGCTTGCCTGATGTACGCTTACCAAAACAACGGCTGTACACCCAACTCATCAAAGGAGAAAGGAACTGGGGAGGCCAAAACAAACACTTTAAAGACACCCTCAAGATAATCATCAAGAGATGTGGCATCGACACCACACACTGGGAGACAGCAGCCCACGATACGGATAATGGCAAAGCCTTGTCAGAGAGGGAACGTCCATTTTTGAGGAAAATTGCCTTGCCCTGGTCACAGAAAAATGCCAGAAAAGAAAGGAAAGACAACAGTCACGCAGCAATCACGGCCCAACTCTGTCATCCAACACCACCTGCAATGTCTGCCAACGACCCTGTGGCTCAAAGATCGGACTCCTCAGTCACCAAAGGACTAATGAAAAATAAAACCTGTGAGACCATCCTTGACTCATAGACTTTAAGGTTAGAAGGGACCATTATGATCTTCTAGTCCAACCTCCTGCACAACGCAGGCCACAGAATCTCACCCACCCACTCCTGTAACAAACCCCTGACCTATGCCTGAACTATTGAAGTCCTCAACTTGTGGTTTAAAGACTTCAAGGTGCAGAGAATCCTCCAGCAAGTGACCCGTGCCCCACGCTGCAGAGGAAGGCGAAAAACTCCCAGGGCCTCTGCCAATCTGCCCTGGAGGAAAATTCCTTCTTCACCCCAAATATGGCGATCAGCTAAACCCTGAGCATGTGGGCAAGACTCACCAACCAGATACCCAGGAAAGAATTCTCTGTAGTAACTCAGATCCTATCCCATCTAACATCTCATCACAGGCCATTGGGCATATTTACTGCTAATAGTCAAAGATCAATTAATTGCCAAAATTAGGCTATCCCATCATACCATCCCCTCCATAAACTTATCAAACTTAGTCTTAAAGCCAGATATGTCTTTTGCCCCCACTGCTCCCCTTGGAAGGCTGTTCCAGAACTTCACTCCTCTGATGATTAGAAACCTTCATCTCATTTCAGTCTAAACTTTCTAATGGCCAGTTTATATCCATTTGTTCTTGTGTCCACATTGGTACTGAGCTTAAATAATTCCTCTCCCTCACTGATGTTTATCCCTCTGATATATTTACAAAGAGCAATCATATCTCCCCTCAGCCTTCTTTTGGTTAGGCTAGACAAGCCAAGCTCTTTGAGTCTCCTTTCATAAGGATCGATGGAAAACAGAGCCTGTCAAACTAAGCTGCTCTCTTTTTTGTTATGAGATTACAAGTTGGTTGATAAAGATAACAGCGTTGACATAATATACTTTGACTTCTTTAAGGCATTTTAACTTAGTGCCGCACATTTTAATTAAAAAACTAGAAAGGTATCAAATTAACATGGCACACAAGTGGATTAAAAGCTGTCTGATGGGTCTCAACATGTAATTGCGAAGGGGGAATTTTCATTGAGCGGGTGTGTTTCTACGGGTCCCGCAGGGATCAGTTCGCGGCTCTATGCTATCTAATATTTTTATCAATGACTTGGAAGAAAACAAAATCATCACTGATAAAGTTTGCAGATGACACTGAAGTTGGGGAGAGACAAATAACTAAGAGGACAGGTCCCTAATACAGACTGAGCTGGAGCGCTTGGTAAGCTGGGCATAAGAAAATATGCATTTTAATATAGTTAAATATAAATGTATACATCTGAGAACAAAACGTGCAAGCCATACTTACTGGATGGGGGACTCTCTCCTGGGCAGCAGTGACTCTGAAAAAGATTTGGGGGTCATGGTGGATAATCAACTGAACATGAGGTCCCAGGGTGACACTGTGGCCAAAGGAGCTAATGTGATCCTGGGAGGCATAAACAAGGGAATCAAGTAGGAGTAGAGAGGTTATTTTACCTCTGAGTTTGGCCCTGGTGCGATCGCTGCAGGAATCCTGTGTCCAGTGCTGGTGCTCACAATTCAAGAAGGATGTTGATAAATTGGAGAGGGTTCAGAGAAGAGCCACAAGACTGATTAAAGGATTGGAAAACCTGCCTTGTAGTAACAGACTCAAAGAGCTCAATCTATTTAGCTGAACCAGAGAAGGTTAAGGGATGACTAGATTACTGCCTGGTAAGTAGGTACACAGGGAACAAATATTTAATAATCAGCTCTTCAGTCTAGCAGACAAAGGTCTAACAGGATCCAATGGCTGGAAGTTGAAACTAGACACGTTCAGACTGGAAATAAGGTACATTTTTAATGCTGAGAGTGATTAACTATTGGAACAATTCACCAAGGGTGGTGGTGGATTCACCAGCACTGACAATTTTTAAATCAAGATCAGATTTCTTCTAAAAGCTCTGCTCTAGGAATTAGTTTGATGCAGGTCTCTGGCCCATGCCATACAGGAGGTCAGACTAGACGATCACAATGGTCTCTTCTGGCCTCGGAATCAGTGTATGCCCTCTACTAGTACCAACATTTTCAATATATACACAATACTGTGCGGAGTGTGTCTGGAGTGCCAGCTAAAGCTTAATCCCCTGGACTCTATCCCTCCCCATCACCCCAAACACAATCTTGTATGTGTACTCAGTACCACAAGCCAAGCAGGGAGGCAATGATGTTGCAAAGGACAGGTGCCAACTGCTGCTGAAAGAAACCAAGGACAGGCCACGGTCCCATAGGAGCAGAGTTACACACAGCAGGAGGAAAGCAAAGACTGGCTGGAGACAAACATGCGTAAGAGCTGACACAAAAAGAGCAGAAGCAGCTGAGACCTAGGCCAAAATGGAACTGAAGTGAAGCTCAGGACCTCTGAACAGGAGGGAATTCTTGTCCCCTATGAATGTAGCTACCTTGCTCTCCCCCTGCTCACATTCACTTTCTTCATCGAGACTTTCAGCAGCCACCTCCTTTGCATGGTCTGACTGTAACACAGCACTTTGTGACACACACACACTACACAAAACCCTGCAGTTAAACATAAGCCAAACTTCAACAGCATATTGTCACGTGTATTTGTTACAATTCACCCTGACGTAAGCCCTGGGCCTACAATTGGAGGCTGTACGCTCACAAGGTGTTCCATTGAAGTCAATGGGGCGCTGCTCAGGCATACCCGGTACGTGGCTGCAGGGTTTAGGCATTTGAGTGTAAGATATTTGGGGCAGGGATTTTGTCTGTAGAGCATTACGTGCAACTAATAACTAGCCTCCAATTCCATTCGGTGTTTAAGAGCCTAAACGATCAGACACTTATCCTGATGAAAAGTGCTATGCATGAGCTACGAGGTATTATCCACACTTTCTTGGCCTTAGTTGCACAAGAGAGGTCAAAAAGCCCTTCAAAATTAAGCTTGGTGTATTAGTGTTGAAAGGCTGCTGTCTACATCACAGGAGCTATAAGCGTGGATTGCCCGGTGCACTACGGTTTCATCAGTGGAACTAGTCTCATGGTATTAAAACTACTGAAATGTTGCTGTCTTAGGTTGCAGATTTTCCCCGGTGGTGGGGAAGCCAGCTCACAGCAGCTCTGAGAAGCAGTAAGTGACACAGGCCACATGAGAGCAGTCTGAGGGGGATGCAAGAACTAAAAAAGGAAAAATGGTGACAAATGAAACAGATGTTTAAAATTCTTACTGTTTTAAATAATCCAAAGTGTAAAACTTATTCTGAACAATGATCTTCGGTCTAGAGTGTCCCTTATACACAGGGTTATACATGCAAGGGCAGCAGATTTCAGAGTGTAAATACAGAAAAAAATTAATCAGTGTGAGTTTTCATAACAGGAAGACAGATCAACTGTCCTTGTGAGACTCTGCCCAGTCCCAGACATGCAGGGAGCCATCACTTGCTGCTGATAACAACATTCTTGGTTTCCACGGATGCCAAGCATGTGTTGTAACCAGGGGAAAGTCACCGCCGTTGTCCATGCCACTGAAGATATGTCCTTTGTGACTAAACAGCGGCTCTGCTTCTCCACCAGACACAGGCCAGTTCCGTGTGTCATAGATGTGAACGGTCCCATTGAAGCCTTTGTTTAAAGAATAAAAAAAGAATGTCAGACTATAGAAATGGGCGACTGTTCGGCTTGGTCCAGGAGCCCTAACTTCCACTTGCCCTGCTCTGCGAGCTCCACTCAGGAACATTGCGCTCCAGTTCACACATTCCATCCAGGCAGGACAGGTGAGATTGAATAGACTACAGCCCTGGAGTCAGAGACCCCAGGTATTTATCTACCACTGTAAAGAATATAGTGCAGGCTCAGGTAACCCGAGAATTCATTCACCTATATTTATACCATCCCTGTTGAGACAAGACCTCATGGTGTCCCAACAGGAACACTGCCTGGTATCCTAAATCTGTGTATATGTACGTGGTTGGCACTGTTGAACAGGCAGCATTTACCAACAGCTTCCACACAGTTAATCAGAGGGAATTTATGTTCTAACTAGAGGAGTCACAGGGCTGGTCTACATTGGGGGGAGGGGGGGGGGGAGGGAAGGGAATCGATCCAAGATACGCAACCAAGTCAAAGTATCTTGGATCGAATTACCTGGGGTTCAGACGGCGCGGGATCGACGGCCGCGGCTCCCCCGTCGACTGCGCTACCGCCACTCGCTCTGGTGGAGTTCCGGAGTCGACGGTTCGGGGATCGCTTATATCGCGTCTCGTTAAGACGCGATATAGCGATCCCGGATAAATCGATTGCTACTTGCTGATACGGCGGGTAGTGAAGACATACCCACATACAATAGGGTGACAGCTATTGGCATATACTACAGCATAGAATCATAGAAATGTAGGGCTGGAAGAGGCTGTGACGTTGTGCAGTCTATATGGTTTTATAAAAACATGATAATAAGTGAATATAATGTAACTGGGATATGCTTCGTGCAAAAGGTCTCTTGTAAGGTATCATTACAAAGCTCATAATCTACTGAGGGTGATCATCCTATTTGTAGAAATGTACCACTCTTGTATCTAAAACTAGAAATATAAAACATAACTCTGAGGGCCTATTGTAATTATGCAAAGTGTGGGCCATTAATGATGGTTTGGAATCTTGATGACTCCCATTAACAAGGACCATTGTCTGCAGATGGCTGTGGTTACATGTTAGTCTTCCTGTATGTGTGTGTGCTGGCAAGTGGGCAATGAAGTCTTGCAGTGACATGTGATCATGTCACCTGAACTAGAATCCATCTTTAACCTGGTGCTTTTCCAGTGGGGGGGAGGGGGGGTGGAAACCCAGAGGGACAAAGGGTTTCCGCCTTATGCAAAAGATATATAAAGGGGTGGAAGAGAACAAAGGGAGAGAGGAGCCATCA
>NW_020688132.1:0-1423 GCF_002925995.2 Terrapene triunguis | reverse complement strand
CCCAGCCTACCCCTTAATGCCATGGCTCATGAAGCCGTACACAGGCAGCCTGGACAGGAGTCAGGACCTGTTCAACTACAGGCTGAGCAAGTGCCGAATGGTGGTGGAATGTGCATTTGGACGTTTAAAAGTGCGCTGGCGCAGCTTACTGACTCGATCAGAACTTAGCAAAAAGAATATCCCCATTGTTATTGCTGCTTGCTGTGCGCTCCACAATATCTGTGAGAGTAAGGGGGAGACATTTATGGCGGGGTGGGAGGTTGAGGCAAATCGCCTGGCTGCTGATTACGCGCAGCCAGACACCAGGGCGGTTAGAGGAGCACAGCATGGCGCGGTGCGCATCAGAGAAGCTTTGAAAACGAGTTTTGTGACTGGCCAGGCTACGGTGTGAAACTTCTGTTTGTTTCTCCTTGATGAACCCTCCACCCCCCCCACTCGGTTCACTCTACTTCCCTGTAAGCCAACCACCCCACCCTCCCCTTCCCCCTTCGAGCACCGCTTGCAGAGGCAATAAAGTCATTGTTACTTCACATTCATGCATTCTTTATTAATTCATCACACAACTAGGGGGATAATTGCCAAGGTAGCCCGGGATAGGTGGGGGAGGAGGGAAGGAAAAGGACACACTGCAGTTTAAAACTTTAACTCTTATTGAAGACCAGCCTTCTGATGCTAGGGCAATCATCTGGGGTGGAGTGACTGGGTGGCTGGAGGCCCCCCCACCGTGTTCTTGGGTGCCTGGGTGAGGAGGCTATGGAAATTGGGGAGGAGGGCTGTTGGTTACACAGGGGCTGTAGCGGCGGTCTCTGCTCCTGCTGCCTTTCCTGCAGCTCAACCATATGCTGGAGCATATCAGTTTGATGCTCCAGCAGCCGGAGCATCGACTCTTGCCTTCTGTCTGCAAGCTGACGCCACCTATCATCTTCAGCCCGCAACTTGCTCTATTCATCCCGCGATTCAGCACGCCACCTCTCTTCTCGTTCATATTGTGCTTTTCTATAATCAGTCATTGACTGCCTCCACGCATTCTGCTGTGCTCTGTCAGCGTGGGAGGACATCTGGAGCTCTGTGAACATGTCATCACACGTCCTACGTTTTCTCTTTCTAATCTTCACTAGCCTCTGTGAAGGAGAAACATTTGCAGCTGGTGGAGGAGAAGGGAGAGGTGGTTAAAAAAGACACATTTTAGAGAACAATGGGTACACTCTTTCACGTTAAATTTTGCTGTTCACATTACACAGAACATGTGCTTTTGTTACAAGGTCGCATTTTTCCTCTTATATTGAGGGCCTGCTGGTTTGGTGTGAGAGATCACTCACGCAGTGCCAGGCCACAGATTTCAGCTTGCAGGCAGCCATGGTAAGACACAGTCTTTTGGCTTTTTTAACCTTCTTAACATGTGGGAATGGTTTCAAACAGTAGT
>NW_020688131.1:0-1033 GCF_002925995.2 Terrapene triunguis | reverse complement strand
ACTACATGGGGATGGCTCGCCCAGCGCTGAGATGCAGCTGTCTCTAGGGTGGCTTCTTCAGATAACGTGATCTTATGAATGGGTCCTTTTGTCTTTGGAACTCACTGCCACATGAACCCTGCTATGTATCCTGGAGCTCTTTGCTGAGGCTTTTTACTGCTTTTTACTCCTGTTTGATGGTCTCCGGTCTGGTATTTCCCAGGTTTTGGTTCTTTACATTAAGGGTGAACCACTCAATAAGACTCATAGACTTTAAGGTCAGAAGGTCATCTAGTCTGACCTCCTGTACATTGAAGGCCACAGAACCTCACCACCCACTGCTGTAATAGACTCCTAACCTCTGGCTGAGTTACTGAAGTCCTCCAGTCATGGTTTAAGGACTTCAAGTTACAGAGAATCCACCATTGACACTAGTTTAAACCTGCAAGTGACCTGTGCCGCATGCTGCAGAGGAAGGCAACCCCTCCCCCGCAGGTCTCTGCCAATCTGACCTGGGGGAAATTCCTTCCTAGTCCCAGATTTCGCAGATTTTATCTGCTGTCTAGGCATGCAGCCAGCATGAAGCCACCCAAAAAGCACTGAGTTGCAGCTGATGCTGGGGTGGGACAGCTGGGTAACAGCTGCAGAGTCGCACTGAAGTTCTCAGTGGGGACCTTGCTGTCACCAAAGGCTGTTCCAGGGGAGCATCTCCTTTGGGCTTTTACTGCCATTGGCCATGATACACTGACACTCTTGAACCCTGTATCTCTCAGTAGCACACAGTATTCACCCCTGTGATATGATTATGAGATGTTTTGTATTATGCATGCCTTGTGAGGTGGTATGTAAAATGTCTGGATCTGTTGAACATTAATAACCTGTTGGATTGGATGTGCTGTCATTGTATGGGAAGTTATGCTCTATGTGTGTTTATGAAATATGTTGTGAGGTTGGGAGACGCCCACAGCCAGCTTTACAGTAGAAACAAAGGAGGGCCAGAAAGGTGTTGATGGCCCATCAGGAAGAATCCACTCTCTGAGAGACTCCTTGGAGA
>NW_020688130.1:0-2809 GCF_002925995.2 Terrapene triunguis | reverse complement strand
TCCGTGGGGCAGAAGGGCCCATGCAGGGCAGCCTGGATGTCAGGAGACCCCCTGGGGTGCTGTGGGGAACCCTGGGAAAGGGGAGCTGGGGCCGCGTGTTCCTGTCTCTCCATGGCCGTGGCCATTTGAGCGAGAGGTGTGAGAGTTTGCGGAGACCACCGGTCTGGCAGCTTGGCCGAAGGCCTGGGTGCGGGCCCAGAGCAAGGACAGCGCGGGCAGGGGGCATGGCTCACGCCCAATGCCCACAGGCTGCGTGCCCCAGCCCTGCCTGGAGTTGCTGTCTGGGCGGAAAGTCAGAGGAGAAGCTGGGTGCCTTTCTGGGAGAGCAATAAGGGGCCAGGAGGCATTACCTGTGCTGGCTCTTCCCGGGGTGCAGAGCCCCCCTTCTCTCCTGCCAGCCTGAGCACACCCAGCCTGGTGGGCTTCCTGGCTGCTTCAAATGCCCCAGCTCCACCTGCCTGCAGCACCAGCACCCACCCGTGTCTCAGGACCCATCTCCTTCCTCCCGCCTGTGTCTGGGCACCTGTGATGCAGTGCCTGCCCCACACTGGGCTCTAAGGGGTTGATAGAGCCCTAGGGAGGCTACGCAAGAGGCAGCCAATCAGAGAAGGGCTGAAGGGAGCAGCCAATCAGGGCCAGGCAGGCCCATATAAAAAAGGGAGGGCAGGGCAGAGGAGGGTAGTTTTCTGCTGGGAGCCCAGGGAGGGACGACGGACGGACGGACGGACGGACGGACGGACGGACGGACAGACAGACTGACTGACTGACTGACTGACTGACTGTGTCTTGGGAGGGCTGAGAGATCTGCCAGCACCCTGGACAGAACAGTGCTACTAGCAGGGACCGGGGGAGCGAGAGACAGTTCCTGGCTGGCTGCTGGGTTTGCAGGCGGAGGCCCTGAGGCAAGGGCAAAGAAGATGCTGGGGCCACGAGGAAGTGGCCAGACAATTTGCTGTAGTAGCCACTAAGGGAAGTGTCTGAACAGCGGCCTGCATGTCCCCTGGATGGGGGGAGCACAGTGGGTGGCATGGCTGGAGGCTGTGTTGCTGAAGAGGACGCTGCAGTCCTTAGAGAGACATGTGGGTCCTAGAGCAGGAGTGATGGCACCACCCGAAGAGGGCGCACTAACACGCAGAACTAATTCCTAGGACAGCCAGCAGGAGGCACCACAATGGTGCGTGAACCCCTGTTACAGCACCAAGAACTAAGATATGTTTTATGCAAGATGGGTCATGTGCGGTATCACTGGAACGGTCATCTACTGAACGTGTTTATTCAGTGCATGTGCCTGTATCATTTCTGTATCTGAGGTTAGGAATATTGACTATGTAACAACTACAACTGTGTGTATTTTGGGGCGTGTCCACCAGACAGTGGGCAATCAGCACCAATGGGCCATTAAGAAGAAGAATAAGACTGGTAAAATACTAATCTCCCGCCTTTCTGAGACACTCCTGCGGTTGCTGTTTTGATACTACAGGGTCAGGTGATCACATCACCTGGTACTAGACCCTCCTCCCCCATCTTGGGCTTCCAGTGTTTTTTCCAGGGAGTGGGGGTCAGACTGGGAAACAAAAGATTCCCGCCTTACGTAAATTCTATTTAAGGCTGGGGAGTAAATCAATCAGGACTCTTCTCCATTGCCTCCCGGCCCAAGAAGGAAGATTGCTAAAAATCCCTGAAGGGAAAGGAACTAAGCTGAGGGAAAGGCGAGGGCTGAGTCCAGGCAGAGACGGGGTCTAGCCTGTAAAGAGAAATAACTGGAACTCTAAGCTACAGAAACTCTGCGACCCGCCTAAAACAACCTTTAGGATGAGAAATTACATTTTGTAACTGGTTTCTTGAGTGTATTAAGCTTAGTTTGCATGTTTTGTTTTATTTCCTCAGTGATCTACTTTGGTTTGTTTGCTAGCCCTTATAATCACTTCAAATTTACCTTTTTGTAGTTAACAACCTTACATTTTATTTATTACTAAACCCAGTTTGTGCAATTCATATCTGGGGGAGGGGGAAGCTGTGCATATCTCCTCCCACACTGAGGGAGGGGGCGAATGTTTATGAGCTTGCGCTGTGCAGATCTTTCCATACAGCACAAGACATTATTATTTTGGGTTCATACCCCAAAAAGGAGTGCCCGTGAGTGCTGGCCGTTCCCCTAGCTAAGCCCTCCCACGGAGCGGATTTCAGTCTGTCTGCGGCTGGGTGTGGCCTTACCTGTGTGTGCTGGAGAAGGCTTGAGAGCCTGGCACAGCAAGAGCAGGGTGAGGAAACCCAGGCTTAGTGGGACCCCAGCACATCAGGTGGCGCCGCAGGGGGGGGTTCAACCTGTCTGTGACATTCTATACCTTGGGGAGCATGCTGTAACCCCCATATTCCTCATTTTCCTGTCATGGTGATCTTCCCTTACAAGGCATGCTTTATATGTATCCGGGGAAAGGTTCTGATCTGCTGAAAGTCATTTCTCTCTCCATAGATGTGTATCGTTCATGCATACGAAGTTATGAGAATTGTGTTGTATGGTTGTCACTAAAACATGCTGTGAGCTGGGGAATCGGCCAGATATTCGCTCCCCAGAGGCAACAGCAAGGAAAGTAACCAACGCCCGGGCGGGGAGTCGAACAACCCATCAGCAGCCATTGTCCAGCAAGGGAGCTACAATGCGATGACTCCCCTGCATGAGGCCCCACCAGGGGAATTGCTCAACCTTGCTTGGAGAGACCCAGCAATGCCCCCCAGACATGCCTGGACTTGTGCTCCCCAAGCACATGGACTGAGGGTATAAAACAGGCAGCGTGGACACATACTGGGC
>NW_020688129.1:0-1685 GCF_002925995.2 Terrapene triunguis | reverse complement strand
GGCTAATGGCATTCTGGGCTGTATAAGTAGGGGCATTGCCAGCAGATTGAGGGACGTGATTGTTCCCCTCTATTCGACATCGGTGAGGCCTCACCTGGAGTACTGTGTCCAGTTTTGGGCCCCACACTACAAGAAGGATGTGGAAAAATTGGAAAGAGTCCAGTGGAGGGCAACAAAAATGATTAGGGGGCTGGAGCACATGACTTATGAGGAGAGGCTGAGGGAACTGGGATTGTTTAGTCTGCAGAAGAGAAGAATGAGGGGGGATTTGATAGCTGCTTTCAACTACCTGAAAGGGGGTTCCAAAGAGGATGGAGCTCGGCTGTTCTCAGTGGTGGCAGATGACAGAACAAGGAGCAATGGTCTCAAGTTGTAGTGGGGGAGGTTTAGGTTGGATATTAGGAAAAACTTTTTCACTAGGAGGGAGGTGAAGCACTGGGATGGGTTCCCTAGGGAGGTGGTGGAATCTCCTTCCTTGGATGTTTTTAAGGCCCGGCTTGACACAGCCCTGGCTGGGATGATTTAGTTGGTGTTGGTCCTGCTTTGAGCAGGGGGTTGGACTAGATACCTCCTGAGGTCCCTTCCAACCCAATGTTTCTGTGATTCTCTGATTCATCCAGCCAGGAGTGGCAGGGCTCCTGGTGCGCTGGAAGGCCTCAGGACAGCACAGGGAAGCCAAGGTTAAAGCACCATCCGTTCTGGCCACCCCAGCGCAATGCCCCAGCCAGGCTGCAGCAACCCCCCATCGGGCTCTGGTGCTCCTGGGCTCCTTAGTGCCAGGGGAGAGCAGTCACTTCCCCAGAGCCCACTCTGTGCCCTGCCTGTCCCAGCTCAGGCCCCTGTTCTCGGGGGGACCTCCTCCTGCTGGGATGGTTTGCTAGGTCCTGGTCTCTCTGGGATTCTGCACTGCCGCGGGGTCGCTTTCAGCAGGTCCCAGCCCCGGCCCAGACAGCCTCCCCCTCCCCTCATGGCCTGTGCTGCCCCCAAGAGCAAACGTAGCACATTTGCCCCACTGGGCAGCACTGCCAAGTGTGGGGGAAACTGGCACACACAGGATTCATAAACAGGCCAGACAATTCCCGCTTTGTCAGAGCCCTGCCCTCCTGGGGGGGACGCTGGCAGGGCAGGGCACAGAAAGGCAGCATGGATTCCCTGTTCCTGCCCCAGGCCTGTGTGCGCAGTCAGGGCCGGAGGCTGCTTGCAGGCGTGCTCAGAGCACTGTCCCCCTAGGTGTGTGAGCGAGATCCCACCCAGGGTGACCTTCGACGAGAGCCTGCTGGAGGAGAGCGAGAACCTGGAGGCCGGCGAGCTGCAGCTGAATGAGCTGACGATAGAGAGCGTGCAGCACACGTGTGTACCGGGCACGGGCGGGCACCGGGACGTGAGGGGCCCTGGGAGCGCTGCAGCACTGGGCCCTGGGCAGCCACTGGCTGGCTCCTGAACCCCCGGGGGCGGGGGGGGGGTCAGGCCCGGCAGGGGACCCCTGGGCTAGCTGGTGCTGTCTCTTGCAGCCTGACGGCCGTGGAGGAAGAACTAGCCACTGCCATGGAGACCATGAGCAGCAAGGGGCAGCGTGTCCAGGACCTACAGGCCGAGCTCCTGGGCGAGGAGCGGAGCGTGGGGCCCCGGGAGCGGTGAGACGGGGGGGGGGGGGGGGGGGGGGGGGGGGGGGGGGGGGCGCGGGG
>NW_020688128.1:0-1440 GCF_002925995.2 Terrapene triunguis | reverse complement strand
ATAGAACAAACAACAAAAGGAAGTTTCCTTGTTCAAAAATCCCCAAATGTGCCCTTCCAGCAGGTAGTTCAGTGCTCAAGCAGCTCTGGCCCTCTGCTTCCTCTCAGGGTCACACACACTCACAACTCCTTCTCACATCTGACTGCAACTCAATTTACCACTAATATCCTAGCCTAACCCATCTGTTTGCAATCAGAGAAATACCTGTTAATCTGACTGGCTTATCATTTGCTTTCTAATACATTTGTAAGTATTTAACAACCCCACTACCATCACTAATACTAATCTAATTAAAGGAAAATGAAGGCCTTCCCCACCCCCACATCCTACAATGCCACCCACTCACAAACCACTTTCTGCTTTATTCATTTAAATTCTCCTCTTTTAATGCTCTTGATCAGGGCTGGCTCTGGCTTTTTTGCCGCCCCAGGGGAGGGCGCCGAGCCCGGCCGCGGCTCCACTCTCCCCGGCGGCCGGAGCACCGGGAGGAGGGCGGAGAGCCCGGCCGGGGCTCCGCTCTCCCCAGCAGCCGGAGCGCCGGGAGGAGAGCGGCGAGCCCGGCCGGGGCCCCGCTCTCCCCGACCAGCCGGAGCGCCGGGGGGAGGGCGGCGAGCCCGGCTGGGGCCCCGCTCTCCCCGACTGGCCAGAGCGCCGGGGGAGGGCGGCGAGCCCGGCCACGGCCCCGCTCTCCCCGGCCGACCGGAGCACCGGGGGAGGGCGGCGAACCCGGCCATGGCCCCGCTCTCCCCGGCCAGCCGGAGCGCCGCAGGAGGGCGGCGAGCCCAGTCGCGGCCCCGCTCTCCCCGGCGGCCGGAGCGCCGCACCGCGCCGCCCCCCTCCAGGTGCCGCCCCAAGCACATGCTTGGTAGGCTGGTGCCTGGAGTCGGCCCTGCTATTGATGCTGAATTGGAGGGATTTTGATTATGTTTGTTATGAAAACAGAAGGAACAGCAGATGAATTGTGTTAAAGAAAGGTGTAACTTTCTCCCCTGGTTTCCTGTGAACTAGCTGTGTAGAGTATCTATACCAGGGGTCGGCAACCTTTCAGAAGTGGTGTGCCGAGTCTTCATTTATTCACTCTAATTTAAGGTTTCGCGTGCCAATAATACATTTTAACTTTTTTAGATGGTCTCATTCTATAAGTCTATAATATATAACTAAACTATTGTTGTATGTAAAGTAAATAAGGTTTTTAAAATGTTTAAGAAGCTTCATTTAAAATTAAATTAAAATGCAGAGCCCCCCGGAACGGTGGCCAGGACCTGGGCAGCGTGAGTGCCACTGAAAATCAGCTCGCGTGCCACCTTCGGCACGCGTGCCATAGGTTGCCTACCCCTGATCTATACTATGACTACCTTGTGGGACAATAAACAGAGTAATGGTGCTAATAATCTTGCATGTTATAAAGGTTGTTCACTGCACAAAAAGCAATGCATGGCA
>NW_020688127.1:0-9484 GCF_002925995.2 Terrapene triunguis | reverse complement strand
CTAACCAGCGGAATAGCTTGCTTTTGGGCCCTTAATAGTGTCCCTTTTGTTGGGGGCCACTGGGCATAGCTACCAGGTAACTCGGGAGAGTGGAAGGCCAAAGTGTCGATGAAGCTCTTTTGCTCTGGGCCTATCTGAACCCCCAGACTCCATCTTGTAAACTCTCACCTACTTCTGGGCTAAACTGCTTACAGGCTGAAGTAGAAATGTAAGGGTCAGCTTTTCTAGCAGGCAGCTGCTGTAAACAGGCCTTGCAAGGCCGAAAGATAAGCAGGTGTATGGGAACTTTTCTAATTGTAACGGCTAGAGAAGGGAGGGGTGGGAGTAGTAAGAGGGAGTTAACAAACAAAGGCTTACACAGAAACTGCTTGGGGTATAAAAAGTAAAAGTTATTTGTATTTGTTGCACTGGATTTGAGACATGCTGGTCTCCTAGTGTCATTTCAGAGCTCTGAAATAAACTTGGCTTGCTTTCTCCCCTCGGTGTCTTTATTGGTGCTAAGCACGCCGGGCCAACGGACCATTTGAAGTCCGCCTCGAGCCCCTCAGGCGGTAACACTTTGAAAAACTGCCAACTCTCCTCAGTTGTAGGGTTACCGTACGTCCGGATTTCCCCAGACAGGTCCGACTTTTTGGTCCCCAAATCCCCGTACGGGGGGAATTGCCAAAAAGCCGGACATGTCCGGGGAAATAGGGAGGCTAGGCTCTCCGAATGTGTGTGTGTGGGGGGGGGGGGCCACCCGCTGTGACATCATCTCGGTGCGACACTCGGCTCCTGCCCGGGGCATGCTGGGGGCTGTAGTCCGGCCGGGCCTCGTGCTCCAGGGAGAGCCGGGAGAGGGGAGTGGCCGAGAACTACAACTCCCAGCGGCCCCTGCAACGTGACCAACCTGCTCCTGTGAGGCAGCAAGCCTTCGGGGGAGGGGGGGCGCGGGCCCCTGTCCTTTGGGTGGGGGGTGTCTCTGGGTGCCGCTCGGCAGCCAGCGCCGGGCTGGGGGGCGCCCCCGGGGGGATTGCGGTACCACCTGGCGGCTCGCTGCGGGAGCCGGCACTGTCCGGATTTGCGTCCCCCTGGGGCTGGAGCTGCGCCTCCGGCCCCGGGCACCAGTCACGGAGCAAGCTGGAGAGTCCGGGGTGGCTGGCGAGCCTGGGGAATGAGAGGAGCCGCTAGTCGGGTTGAGCTGCCCGGAGGATGTTGTTGGGGTATGTCTGCGGGGCAGGATCCTGCCCTTCCCCCCTCCCGTGTTGCTGTTTACTTTCCTGAATGGAACTGGTGAAAATCCATTGGGCTGCTGCGTGCCCTGTGAGCCCTGTCCACAAACATTGACCCAGGGGAAACGTTACTCAGGTCTTGCACCTTCATATCTTGTGAGGTGAGGCAAAGGTCAGGCTCCTAGCCACGCACCCCACTCGTGATACACAGCCATAAAAATACTTTATGCTTGTAGAGCTCCTTCAGCGTGAGCATCACAAAGCGCTAAGTGGAAAATCATAAATAGGTGGAAACAGATCCAGTGTAAGGCCTTGGTGGCGCATGAAACTTCTCTCATTTTAACAGTACCAGTATAATGAAAGTGGGACAACTTCCTGGCATGGACTTGGTATCAAAGTGCTTGTACCAGTATAGAATTACATCCACACTTGGGATTGTACTGGGATAACTAAATTGGTTTTAAAAAAACGATACCCCTAACCAAAATAGTTACCCTGGCACAAAATCTGTGTGTAGAGCAGGCCTTAGTGACTTGCCCAGGGTCACCGAATGAGGCAGCGATATAGTTAGAAATGCAGTGCCAGAAGTCCTGTACATTAACAGCTGTCCTTAATTTTTAGCAAAATAGCTACTATTTTTTCCATTCTCTTCATCCAAAAATCTGCAATTCAGTGTATTTCAACTATATTAAGGCTCTCCGAATTTGTGTGTGTGTGTGTGGGGGGGGGGGGTCGCCCGCTGTGACATCATCTCGGTGCAAGTTGTTAGTTTTGCTGCAGCCACTCGCACTCGGGGTCCCCTGAGCGTCTTTTGCCGGAGCGCTACCGGCTTCACGGTTTGCAAGTTACTGTACCAAATAACTAAACCAGAGAACTGTATTTAAGCGGTGAATGTGCTTTGACACAAATACTAAATAGAACCATGGTTACTACCTGGCCCTAGTGGAATCCCTTCTCCTTGACCATCATGATACTATTCCTACCTCACCATTATTCCTAATAATCAATATTAATTTTCACTGCATTCTCCATGGTTTAGATTTATTTTCTTGTTTAAAATAAGGTCCCAATCTTAACTGCTTATTTGTAGCATTACCACCATCATCATCATTACTATTTGTATTACCATGGATTCTTAAATAAAAACATCTCATATAGATAACCATGTCTCCCTCACTAGCAGCTTGTTTTGCTCACAGACTTTTCTGTTTCACCCTCACTTTGTAGGTTTTACAAACGTTTTACAGTTTATGAAGCACTTAGCAACCCCCAACCAAGAACAGAGCGGGAGGGAGAAGGGGGAATGTGGGGTGCTCAGAGGAGGGGGCAGAGTTGGGGCGGGGACTTTGGGGAAGGGGTTGGAATGGGGGTGGGGAGGGGGCGGAGTTGGGGCGGGGCCAGGGATGGGGAAGGGGCGGAGTTGGGGCGGGGCCGGGGCCCCCTTGGAGTGTCCTCTTTTTTCAGTGTTGAAATATGGTAACCCTACTCAGTTGTTTTTCCCCTCAGTCTTGACCTCAGTTGTTTTTCCCCTCAGTCTTGAAATATGGTCACCCAACGTATAGCTCCCCATGACTTTTACGTCACCACTCAGCCCTGCTCCTGGAGCAATCCCCACACCCGTGGTAGTCCCCAGGCCAATAGCCCCACATAGCCAATAGCCCCATAGCGCTGCCCACGGCGCCACCACACCGCCTCCCGCGAGGAACCTCCGCCCGCCCAGGCCCCTGCTGCGCGCGCCGAGGCGGCACTAATGCGCCTGCGCGGCCATGGCGGCGCCCTGCGCGGAGATGGAACCGGCAGCGGCTCCTCTCAGTCCAGGCGCGGAGGAGCTGGTTTGCGCGCGGGGCCGCAACCGCAAGGCCGTGCTGTGCCAGCGCTGCGGCTCGCGCGTGCTGCTGCCCGGCGCCGCCACCTTCGCGCGCAGAGAGGTACGGCCCCTCCCCTCGGCCCGGGCTCCCGGCCCGGCCCGGCCCGGCAGCGGTTGCTTTCTGCCTTCCCCCCCCCGGGACGGGCTCCATCCTCCCCGTCAGCAGGCCGCGCCCTGGCACCTCGCAGCTGCGCCCACTGCCCCCATCAGCGGGGCCCTGACCGATCACCTGGTATCCGCAGTGATTC
Source organism: Terrapene triunguis (assembly GCF_002925995.2). Classification (NCBI taxonomy): domain Eukaryota; kingdom Metazoa; phylum Chordata; order Testudines; family Emydidae; genus Terrapene; species Terrapene triunguis. The sequence continues at coordinate 6,158 of NW_020688127.1, read as the reverse complement.
CTGATCAGCCCCTGACTCCAGTCCCCAGCCCCACGCCCCCTTCCTGCTTCATTGTCCTCCTTCAGATCTTTCATCACCCTTCAGATCCTGCTCACAACTCTCCTTGGCCGGCCACCTGCACAACAGCCTGACCAGGGAGGCTGTTGGTGTCCTGAGACCACTGCTGAACATACTGCGGGATTGGCTCCTTGTTTCCTTGTGCTGCCCCCAACCATGTGATGGCTTTTTTCTTATATTTATATCGCTGTGTGTGTCTGCGGCATGTCTCTTAGGCTGTGCCTACTTGTGAGGCAGGGATATCTCTCGTCCTTTGTGTCTGCTCTGCAGCTCTGAGTGCATTGGAGCTGAGCCTGTAGACGTGATAGCTGATGTTTGTAAATGGCTCGTGTGCATAAATGGCTAATGCCATGTTTTGTTCCTTGATAGCTTTTCCTTCCCTCCATGAAGAAGAAGACGGCCCTGCTTGCCAGCAACTCTCCGGATGGGGACGTGCTCCAGGATCACTGGCTCGTAGATAACATGTTTTCCTTTGAGAATATTGGGTTCACCAAGGACGTTGGGAATGTAAAGTTCCTCATATGTGCAGACTGTGAGATTGGGCCAATTGGTTGGCACTGCCTAGATGATAAGAAGAGCTTCTACATAGCCCTGGACCGTGTTTCTCATGAGTAGCATCCTGAGTCGAGCTGGGACTCTCTGCGAGGCCATCCCAGCTGGTGGCCAGGATTCCTCAGCGCAACCATTCCACAGCTCTTAACATGTACCAACATGAAGCCAGAGGCACCGGCGCGTGGACTTGAACATGTCATGGATTCATCTTAACACCTTATTTAAAGCAATGGGCAATTATTGTCACATTCCGTGCATTACAGCTTCCTCTGGTCCTTCCTCCCACTGTAACGCAGGGATGGCGATTCCACAGTCTTTCCATTTCTGATTTTTAGTCCTGACTCATGGGCAGTCTCATCTTGGTTCCTGAACTGTAAAATGTGAGCATAACTCTTGTCACCAGATGTCTTTCCCACAGAAACTCATGGTTTGTTTTTTAATTTAAATTTTGACTGGAATATGGAACATTGCAATGTATTTCAATGAAAAAGCTTTCTCCAAAAGGGAGGAACAAACTAGGAACTGCACCTTTGAGAGGACAGCTAGGTAGATAGAACTGTGCCCATTTTCTCAGGCATTTTATCCAGTTTTAGTGGTTTCTCACTATGATTTGGACTACAGGATTTGCCCTTCGTGCCACATGTAAAAGTTTACAGCCCGGGCAGCTTTCTCCCTCCTTTTAAAAGATTACTTTCCTGCTTGCATTTACAGTTTAAATTGTTCACGGCCTGGCAATGAAAGATGGCCTGGGCTGGTGCTGCTGTGGAGGTTTCATTTTGCAGGAAGTATAAGGGTGTTTCCTGTGTAAGATAAAATCCATAGTCAAATTGCAAAAAGTAAATGTACTTGAACTGCTATAATCAATATTCATGTTCAATTAAATTTATTCCATGTTTTTCAGTGTGATGTTTGTATTGTCTTTTGTCTGTAGAGACTTTAATGAGGGAGGACAGTAAAGTATACATTTTTGCAAGTTTCTATTGCTTGCTGTAGACTTACTGGTCACACTGCAAGTACATTTGATTAAGACTCAGGTGAGAAGTTTATTAAGGTCTTTCAAGAAATGGGATTGTGAAACTTGCTTAAAATTAGAACAAGCTGCCTTAATACAAAAGTCAAGTTCTTAACATAGTGTACAGGAAAAAAAAATTGGAAACTGAGTGTCAGCAAATATGGTCCTCGATATGGACCAGATAATTACAAAAGTTAGCTGTTGGTGGGAGGGACTTGAAATGCATTTATTTTAGCTAAAAATGCATAATGAATAATCATTGTCTTTTTAAAACTTCATTATCTTGATGCATGTGAAAGCATTGGACTCTGTGAGTTAAAAGAAAACAGCATGACATATCTGAATAATAAACCAGCCGCTTTGTCCTGGGTTTTGGGATTGTAGGGTAAGATTTCAGAGAGAGAACACTGCTACATGGACTTCTGCTTATATTTCTGTGGTAAACTTCATGAACTTTCTAAATCAAAGGAAAACCAAATCATTCTCCAAGTGCTAGCTGACTCAGTGACTCGGCAGGATTAAGGACGTGCAACTATAGCATTTTCACGTTGCTGTGTCATTCAGGTTAAACTAGGAAGGGTGTGTGCTATTTGAAGTCATTGATTGAACTGTGAGCCTGGTGCCCCAAATTTAGCTTCAGGTTTGCAGAGCAGCCAAGGGGTTTTAGACACATCCTTTAACTTTAAGAAATTATTTGCTTACGTGCTCTGGACAGTTTTGAAAAGCTCAACCTCATTACAAGTTTCGGTGATAAAGATAAATGTATACATGTAATATATTTAGATGTTTGCGATGCGTTTGACTTGGTACTGCATAGCATGCTGATTAAAAAATTAGCAATATTCAATACTAATAAAGAATACGTTAAATTAATTAAGAACTGGCTAACTTACAGATCTCCAAAAGTAGTCAATGGGGAATAATCAAATCAGGGTGTTTCTAGTGGGGTTCTACAGGACTCAGTACTTGGCCTGATGCTCTTCAATATTTTTATCAGTGAGGTAACGAAATAAATACAAAATCATTGCTGATAAAACTTGAATAACACAAAGATTGGTATAGTGGTAAATGGGGATAAGGGAGTCCTACAGAGAGTCATGTTGCATTTTATCACATTTTCCACCATGTCTTTCAGTCTTTCCTTCAAAAGTTGTTCTAAAGTCTTGTACTGGGGGTCACACTAATGGGTCTGTAGTTTCCTGGATTACTTCCCCCTGCTTTCTTCAATGTAGGCCCTATGTTTCCTATTCTTCAGTCACACGGTACTACCCCACAATTGGATAATTTATTACATAAGAACCGCCACACTGGATCAGACCAATGGTCCATGTAGCCTGTCTTCTGATAGCGGCTGGTGCCCGCAGCTTCAGAGCAAATGAACAGAACAGGGCAATTGTCAAGTGAGCCATTCGCTGTCCTCCAGGGATTACAACTGGATTTGCACTTTCATGTGCCAGTTCTTTCAGTATTTTGGGGTGGAGATTATGTGAGCCCCTTGACGTGTACACATAAAACTCCGTGAGCTTTCTTTCTATCGCAGATGTGTCCATTTTCATTTCTATACACTCGTTTCCATCAGCCGTCCTGCCTTTGCCTCTGTCAGCTGTGTCATCTTTTTTATTGAAGACTGAGACAATGTATTCATTTAGTTTTGGGGCCATACCTAGGTTTTCCTTACTCTCTACCCAAGGGGTGGCCAACCTGTGGCTCCGCAGCCACATATGGCACTTTAGAAGTTAATATGTGGCTCCTTGTATAGGCACCGACTCTGGGGCTGCAGCTACAGGCGCCAACTTTCCAATGTGCCGGGGGGGGGGAAGGGGGAAACTTACTGCTCAACCCCTGGCTCTGTCGCAGGCCCTGCCCCCACTCCACCCCTTTCTGCCCTCTCCCCTGAGCCGGCCGTGTCCTCGCTCCTCCCCCCCCCCCCCAAGCCTCCTGCATGCCATGAAACAGCTGATCAGGAGGTTTGGGGAGGGAGGGGGGGCGCTGATTGGCGGGGCTGCCGGTGGGCGGGAGGCACTGGAAGCGGTGGGGGGGAGCTGATGGGGGGCTGCTGACATATTACTGTGGTTCTTTGGCAATGTACATTGGTAAATTCTGGCTCCTTCTCAGGCTCAGGTTGGCCACCCCAATCTACCCCATACTCTGCTGAGCAGCCCCATTTCTTTAATGAATATCATGACGTGATTAGAGATCAAATCAAGTCCAGGAAGCTAGTTACACCCCTCCCTCCCCTTTGAATAATGTTGTGATGGGTTGCCCCCTTTAAGATGCCACTTGATATCCTGAGATATCACTGAGCCCGCCTGTTCTGCCATCCTGGGCCCCCTTTTTACCTGTCTTGCTGAGCCAGGCTATTAAGCCTCCTCCAGCACACCCACAGGCAGGGCCACGTCCAACTGCAGAATGACACAGACACTGAAATCAGCTCTGGGAAGATAGCTTAAGGGACTTTCCCCAGCACTCAGGTGTCCAGCTCCCTTGGAGTGCAGACCCAAAGGTATATTATGAAATCTGCCTCCTCCCTCAATGTGAAGGAAGGTATGCACAGCCTCTTACCTGCCCCCCAATTATGAATTGCACCAATGGAGTTATTATAAACAAGAAATAAGTTTATTAACTACAAAAGGTTAAAGAGACAGCAAACAGAACAAAGCAGATTACTAAGCAAATAAAACAAAACACGCAAACTAAGCTTGTTTCACTAAAGAAATTGGTTACAAATAGTAATTTCTCACCCTAGATATTGTTGCAGGCAGATTACAGAAAGTCTTGAAAGGAAGCTGCACTGGTCTCCAGCTTGAGACCTCAGATATTATTACTCACAAGCTAGATGCCCTTCCAGCTTGAGCTCAACCCTTTCCCCCCCCCCCCTTCAGTTCTTGCTTCCAGGTCTCTTTGGGTGGGGAGGCAGAGGAGAATCACGATGATGTCACTCCCCTGCCTTATATAGCTCTTGTGTAACACAGGAACCCTTTGTCTTCCAGTGGAAAAACTCTGGCATTCCAAAAGGGGAGGAGGGGTGTCCAGTACTAGGTGACTCAGACCCATGTCTCTGCAGGGCTGTGGCAGCCATTGCTCGTAGGCTGCCTCGAGCGTCCACAGGAAGACTAAGCTCTTTTACAGACGATTGTCTTTGCTAATGGCCCATTAGCACTGTCTCGCCTTCTCGTTGTACCTGAAGGGCTAGTTGGGGGGTGACACCCAAAGTAACGCATTTTAAATAAAGATACATAGTCGAGACTCATCAAGCCCTCGGATCGCTACCCCTTCCTGCTTCTCCACGTGGGAACCAATGATACTGCCAAGAATGACCTTGAGCGGATCACTGCAGACTACGTGGCTCTGGGAAGAAGGATAAAGGAGTTTGAGGCGCAAGTGGTGTTCTCGTCCATCCTCCCTGTGCAAGGAAAAGGCCTGGGTAGAGACCATCGAATCGTGGAAGTCAACGAATGGCTACGCAGGTGGTGTCGGAGAGAAGGCTTTGGATTCTTCGACCATGGGATGGTGTTCCAAGAAGGAGGAGTGCTAGGCAGAGACGGGCTCCACCTAACGAAGAGAGGGAAGAGCATCTTCGCAAGCAGGCTGGCTAACCTAAATGAGGAGGGCTTTAAACTAGGTTCACCGGGGGAAGGAGACCAAAGCCCTGAGGTAAGTGGGGAAATGGGATCCTGGGAGGAAGCACAAGCAGGAGAGCACAAGAGGGGAGGACTCCTGTCTCATACTGAGAAAGAGGGACGATCGATGAGTTATCTTAAGTGCCTATACACAAATGCAAGAAGCCTGGGAAACAAGCAGGGAGAATTGGAAGTCCTGGCACAGTCAGAGAACTATGATGCGATTGGAATAACAGAGACTTGGTGGGATAACTCACATGACTGGAGTACTGTCATGGATGGATATAAACTGTTCAGGAAGGATAGGCAGGGCAGAAAAGGTGGGGGAGTTGCATTGTATGTAAGAGAGGAGTATGACTGCTCAGAGCTCCGGTATGAAACTGCAGAAAAACCTGAGAGTCTCTGGATAAAGTTGAGAAATGTGAGCAACAAGGGTGATGTCGTGGTCAGAGTCTGCTATAGACCACCAGACCAGGGGGATGAGGTGGATGAGCTGCGTTCTTCCAGCAACTAACAGAAGTTGCTAGATCGCAGGCCCTGGTTCTCATGGGAGACTTTAATCACCCTGATATCTGCTGGGAGAGCAATACAGCGGTGCCCAGAAAATCCAGGAAGTTTTTGGAAAGTATAGGGGACAATTTCCTGGTGCAAGTGCTGGAGGAACCAACTAGGGGCAGAGCTTTTCTTGAACTGCTGCTCACAAACAGGGAAGAATTAGTAGGGGAAGCAAAAGTGGATGGGAACCTGGGAGGCAGTGACCATGAGATGGTCGAGTTCAGGATCCTGACACAAAGAAGAAAGGAGAGCAGCAGAATACGGACCCTGGGCTTCAGAAAAGCAGACTTTGACTCCCTCAGGGAACAGATGGGCAGGATCCCCTGGGAGAATAACATGAAGGGCAAAGGGGTCCAGGAGAG
>NW_020688126.1:0-1004 GCF_002925995.2 Terrapene triunguis | reverse complement strand
TGTGTGAAATGAATTAACTAGGTCTGATTATACCTATTTGATAAAAGGGTGATAACTACTCCATGTTAAATGCATGGATTGAACTTTGATTGTCATCTCACATTGTTTTGCTTTCTGTAACTCCTTATTTATGAATGTATTTGTTACTATTTATGTAATTCAATTAATAAAATGTATACATTCAAGTATAGTCTCAGTTCTTTCTTTGGCTAAACGAAAAGGAATCTGATAAACTTGTGAAGAATTTTGGTATTGTTACCTTTAATGTAATTAACATCTTTTTACCCTTTTCATGCGGTCGTTGGAAGTAACTACCCTGTAGTGGTGCAAGTTTGATTTTTCTCTTGGAACACACGTTTTGGGCAGACTGCAGTGTGATCTTGAGGATGGAGATCGCACTGCCACTTAGGTGCATAAGGTTGCCCTCCTAGAGCTTCTAAGGTGCACAAGAATAGGCCTTTGTTTGGTTCCTTCACTGTTCCCAGGCTTATAGATTGCTTGAGATCTGCAGGCCCTAGAGCTCACTTCCTGAGCACAATATATGATTGTGGCTATGATAAGATTGGACTAAAACTAGCAAGGTGCCCTGGTTTCTGCACCTTTCCCGTTCAGACATTTTTTAAAAAGTAGATTAATGTAATATTTTTATATTTAATTCAAGCTCAAGTTTCTCAGAAATTTACTTTTACGGTGCACTAAATTTTCAATAAGCTAATACATGTGAGGTAGTGTGGTCTAGTGGTTTAGAGCACTGGCCTGGGATTCAGGCGACCTGGTTTCTATTCCTGGCTCTGCTGCTGGGTCACTGGCTGTCCTTGGGTCACTTGGTGGTCACTTTGCTTCCCTGTGCCAGTGTCCCCCTCCATTAAAAAAAAAAGTGGGAGAGGGGAGATGATTGTACTGACCTCATTTGTAAAGTGTTTTGAGATCTACAAGCACTAAACAGAATTTTTACTAAAAATGAGATTCTATAGGGGTGGGAGAGAACTAGAGATTAACTTTGG
>NW_020688125.1:0-5149 GCF_002925995.2 Terrapene triunguis | reverse complement strand
CCTCCTCCATTCAGTAAGGGTCCCACACTTTCCCTGACCTTCTTCTTGTAGCTAACATCCCTGTAGAAACCCTTCTTGTTACCCTTCACACCCCTTGCTAGCTGCATCTCCAATTGTGATTTGGCCTTCCTGATTACACCCCTGCATGCTCAAGCAATATTTTTATACTCCTCCCTAGTCATCTGTCCAAGTTTCCACTTCTTATAAGCTTCCTTTTTGTGTTTAAGCTCACCAAAGATTTCACTGGTAAGCCAAGCTGGTCGCCTGCCATATTTGCTATTCTTTCTGCACATCAGGATGGTTTGTTCCTGCACCCTCAATAAGGCTTCTTTAAAATACAGCCGGCTCTCCTGGACTCCTTCCCCCCAGGGGATCCTGCCCATCGGTTCCCTGAGGGAGTCAAAATCTGCTTTTCTGAAGTCCAGGGTCCGTATTCTGCTGCTCTCCTTTCTTCCTTGTGTCAGGATCCTGAGCTCGACCAGCTCATGGTCACTGCTGCCCAGGTTGCCACCCACTTCTACTTCCCCTACCAATTCTTCCTTGTTTGTGAGCAGCAGGTCAAGCGGAGCACAGCCCCTAGTTGGTTCCTCCAGCACTTGCACCAGGAAGTTGTCCCCAACACTCTCCAAAAACTTCCTGGATTGTCTGTGCATTGCTGTATTGCTCTCCCAGCAGATGTCAGGGTGATTGAAGTCCCCCATGAGAATCAAGGCCTGTGATCTGGAAACTTTTGTTACTTGTCCTAAGAAAGCCTCGTCTACCTCATCCTCCTGGTCTGGTGGTGTATGGCAGACACCCACCACGACACCACTCTTGTTGCTCTCGCCTCTAAACTTAACCCAAAGACTCTCAACAGGCTTTTCTCCAGTTTCATACTGGAGTTCTGAGCAGTCATACTGCTCTCTTACATACAGTGCAACTCTTCCAGGTTTTCTTCCCCGCCTGTCCTTCCTGAACAGTTTATACCCATCCAGGGCCGTCCTTAGGATTTATGGTGCCCTAGGCGGGATTATTAAACTGGTGCCCCTGTGCCTGACTTGCTCTTAGCAACAGAAACATAAGCCTGCTGCCGCTCTGGGGTTTCAGCTGCCAGCCCCTTGCCAGTTGGGGTTCCAGCCGCCGGCCCCGCTCAGCCCGCCACCGGCCCCGCTCAGCCCACTGCCGGCTGAGTGAATGGAACCCCAGGCCAGCAGTGGGTTGAGTGGCTGAGCCGGGGTCTCAGCCGCCGGCCTGCTCAGCCTGCTGCCAGCCTGGGGTTCCTTGGGGGTCCCCAGGCCAGCAGCGGGCGCTGAGTGCGGCCGGCAGCCGGGACCCCGGCTGGCAATGGGGCAGCAGCCGGAACCCCAGAGCGGCGGTGGGCTGAGCTGCTCAGCCCACCGCCACATGCCATCAAAAATCAGCTTGCGTGCCACCTTTGGCACGTGTGCCGTAGGTTGCCGACCCCTGCTCTATACACTAGTAAGGAGATGAGCATATTACAGTTGTTGGAGGGCTCTATTTAGCAGTAACAGGACTATAGGAAAGTCAGTCAACATTTTTTGTTTCTCTGATGAAAACTGGCCCACTCCTTGCCCCAAACCAAACTTGTCACAAATAATTGTCAACAACTTAATTTTCTGTTTTTGGCAAAGATATTGATTTTTTTTTTTAAATATTGAAATTGAATTCAGGATTGTTAGCAAGCATTTTTGGCAAACAAAGTTGTTAAATGACAATCTAAATGGCAACACAGTCCTGCTTTCATGCTTGGCTCACCCCCAGCTGCTGGTCCTACAGCTGCAGTAGAGGAGGAGATAGGTGGAAAACTGCAGAACCACAAAATCCACCTCTTGTGGTGCAGAGTGGTAACAGCAGCAGAAAACCCTCAGGTCCGATCACACGCCACTGGGTACCATCGCCAGCCCAACAGACCATGGTGAAGTTAGCACAGCATCTGATCTCAGGGCCGGGGCACCCATGGAGCCACAGCAGCTCATCCTGCCCTGCGCAGCTCCCCCCGGATGAGATGGATCACTGCCAGCCCAGGGGAGAGACGCGCTCCCCAGCTAGGGTGACCAGATGTCCTGATTTTATGGCCAGTCCCAATATTTGGGGCTTTGTCTTATATAGGCACCAATTACCCCCACCTAGGGTGACCAGACAGCAAGTGTGAAAAATCAGGACGGGGGTGGAGGGGTAATAGGACCCTATATAAGAAAAAGACCCGAAAATTGGGACTGTCCCTATAAAAGTGGGACATCCGCTCACCCTACCCCAACCCCCATCTTGATTTTTCGCACATGCTATCTGGCTATCCCCAGCCCAGCCACATGTGACCATTCCAATCCTGACTGGCTGCCGAGGAAGTGAGTTACTTTCACTTTTACTTTCATTCCTCAGCAGGCAGCCAGCCAGCCTTCCCCCCCCCCCCAGCACCTCACCCAACCCAGCCCTGCCGGAGGGGAGGGGAGAGAGAGAGAGAGGGGGGGGTGCTCCTTGGGGGGGAGAAAGGGGGAGTGCTGCGTGGGGGGGGAGAAGAATGGACGTTAGGGGGGACAACAAAGGATACTGGTGCCAGAGCCGCCAAGCCTGCCTCACCTCATGCCGGGGGAAAGAGTCACACTCACAGGTGAGTTCCTTCCCCCACCCCTACTCCCTCCCCTTCCCTTCCCAGAGACCCCAGCAGCCAATCCCCTCCCTCAGACTGTGCTGCATTTGGCTCTCTCTAGGACCCAGCAGCACTGCTCTTACATGCTCCACTGCTTCCCGTCTGTCCGGGCTCCCGGCAGAGCGGTGCCCCCAGGTAGAGTGGTGCCCTAGGCGGCTGCCTGTTCTGCCTATGGCTAAGGACGGCCCTGTCCACCCTGATTGAATTGGTCCTGTCAACACTGGTTCTCCACTTGCGAAGTAACTCCCTTCTCTCCATGTGTCAGTATATAATGCCTTTCACTCTATGCATCTGAAGAAGTGAGGTTTTTACCCATGAAAGCTTATGCCCAAATAAATCTGTTAGTCTTTAAGGTGCCACCAGACTCCTTGTTGTTTTTGTAGATACAGACTAACACGGCTACCCCCTGATACTATCTCTGTAAGAAGTCACCACTGTGATTCCTGAAATCCAGATCCAAATAACATGAAATGCGTCAGCCCATAAAAGGTCACCCTGTTAATCAGAACTCAGCATTATTACACTAGTTAATCCTATAGTGAAACTGTTATTGCAATGAATTTTTGCCATTCTAATCACTTGCATTGAAGCAGACTGTGATATCCCACTAAGAATTAAGATATGATGCTCATCATCAGAAAATGGCTTGTCAGATAACACTGTAATAAACTGGCTAGTGCACTATTTACTGGATAGAATGAGAACTGGTCAGATGTGTGTCACAGGCATTGTATTTATTTAATAGCTATGGAGATTATCCTTTAGCTCAAATATCTCAAGTGGCAGAGGCCTGTGATTTCAGGACAAAAAAATATTAGTTCTGGCCCTAGTTTTGTGAGACGTTCCAAATGACCATTATACAGCTAAAATATTTGATATTTGGCCTTTCACAGCATCATGAGCAGTGGAATTACACCTCAGAAGTTACAGAAGCAACCCTCCATACCTGCATTATCTTGTCCAATTGTTTTTGATTTTCTACCACAATGATATTGGCTTTGCAGTCATAAGCAATGTAGTGGCAGGCCTCGGGAGAGTTGGTTGTATATATGCCTGTGACAATTCCTCTGTTTAAAAAAAAAAAAAAAAAAAAGGTGAACTTGATGGATAAGTAGGAAAACACAGAGCACGATACACTTTTCCCTTCATACTACAGTTCAGAGGTGCCAACTTCCCCAGTTCTCAGAGGTGTTTGACTCCTGTTCCACGCCAGGCCCTGCTCCCACTCCACCCTTCCCCAAAACTCTCACCCCCGCCCCACCTCTTCCCACCCCCACTCCGCCCCTGCTCCTCCCCCTCCCCCAGCACCTCCTGCACACCACTGAACAGCTGGTACTGGCAGGTGGGATGTGCTGGAGGAGGAGGAGGAGGAGCTGATCAGTGGGACCCACCAGGGGACAGGAGGGCTGGGGGGGATGGAATGGAGCTGATCGTCAGGGCCTGCCAGCGGGCAGGAGGGCTGGGGGGAGAGGGGAAGGAACTGATATGCCAGGCTGCCGGTGCGTGCTGAGCACCCACTATTTTTTTTTCTATGGGTGCTTCAGTCCCGGAGCACCACCAGAGTTGGCACCTTTGCTACAGTTGTTCAAAAGGGGAGAAGAATTTGAGATTGGATGAAACCCAGTGGAGTGCATAGGGGGGTGGGTACACACAGTGTGCAGCATAGATGTGGCTGTCAGGCTTGCCCCAGGTATCTGCACAGCTAACAGTAACAGACACAAGAAAAGAGTTCAGCACTTAGTCTGAAAAACAGCACCATTATGTGGTGGTGTGACTATCTGAAGCACCAAAGGCCTTGTCTACACTAGGGAAATTCATAATTGATGCAATAATAGTGGAGGCTGTAGTATAGGACTCAGTACTTTTACCCTACATGTTGCCTAGAATAGGCTTAGACCATGCAGTGGAAAAATGCCTAAGTCCTCTTTACAGGACATCCTCCACTATTTCTGCCACTGACGGAGCTGCACTGATGGTGAATTATCAGTTTGAATTTTGCTGGTGTAGGTGCACCCTCACAGAGACCAAATCGAGAAACTGATTATTGGAATTAGACAGACAGACACTGCAACAGACAGAATTCGGCTGGTTAGTGCTTCGCTTGTCACTTCATCAATGTCATATTCTGCACTGGAATCAGGCCAGGAATCAGTTCATGGGCAGGCTCAGCTACACTGACAGGAAATTGGTGGGCTTTGGTCCATATTGCTCAAGGAACAGAGATAAGAGACAATACAGTATATTGTGTGTCTAATGCAGTTGAGGCTTTAGCAAAGAGGCTCATTTTGTGAGGTTTTGGATTGCTTTACTTTAGATACAGGGAAAGTAACAGGTCCCCACCATGTGACTGAACATACTTATGAGATGGTAATATTTGCAAGTGAAACAATACTACCGGTCATAGTTTACTGGGTCTTTAACTCACCCCCTGAGGCACTGTGAGCCACAATAGCTCTAAAAAGCAACAGAGGGTCCTGTGGCACCTTTAAGACTAACAGAAGT
>NW_020688124.1:0-3918 GCF_002925995.2 Terrapene triunguis | reverse complement strand
CACACTCCTCCTGCCAGTGATCTGATTGGCTCGCCCTAGTGTAAGGGACTGTTGTCCCCTTACTGACATTCAGTGGGGTGTTTTGCTTGGCCAGCTCCCAGCACTAGAAGAATGGGGAGAGGCCAATGCTCCAGGTCAGCCTCAGCCTCTGAGCCTGATGGACAGGGCGGCAGGCTAATGAGAGAGTCAGGAGCCCAGGGGGGTCCCGTCTCCCTGTGAGCTGGGATTGCCTGGGTCAGACAGCGTGGGGCAGAGCTAAGGAGAGAGCAGGGGCCCAAGCTGAGCAGGGGAGCAGAGCCGGGCCAGCCAAAGGGGCCAGACAAGCAGCCCGGGAAGCAGAGCTGGGAGCAGTCCCAGAGACCCAGCCCAGGGAGAGGAGACCCTGTGCCGGGAGCAGGGCCGGGCCAGCCGGAGGGGCCAGAGAAGCAGCCCAGGGGGCTGGAGGCAGAGCAGCAGCAGCATCAGTGCTGAGGCCGAGTGGAGCCGGAGCTAGAACAGTGGAGCTGGGGCTGGGGCTGGAGCAGTCTGGAGCCGGGTGCGGTGAGCAACTGGGGCCAGCCAAGGGGGGACCCTGGGCAAAGGGCCCAGCGCAGAAAGACACCCCCAGCCAAGGGTCCTTGCAGGCCAGACTGGGAGGGGGATCTTAACGGGAAGAAGGGTTGCACCACCCAAAGCCCGGAGGTGTGTGGCCACCCCCAGAGCAAGTGTCCAACCCGCAGCGTCTCTGCAGCACAGCCAGGGCCTGAGAAGGAGCCTGGGACCTACAAGGAACAGACTGTGACCTGCCCTGACGTTCCAGAGACACTGTTTGTGATGTTCCCTGCCACAGAGCGGGGTGATGTGTTTCCTTTAACCTTTCCCATTGCGCCTTATTCCTTTTTAAATTAATTGCTGATTAAATAACTTGTATTTGCTTTAAATTGTATGTAATGATCAGTGGGTCAGGGAGGTGCCCAGTGCAGAGAGCACCCCTTAGTGGGGATACCCTAGCCCCCGTCCTAAGTGACCACAGCAGGGTTGGGGGTCGAGCCCCCCAGGAATCCTGGGCCCAGCCTTGTCGGGGTTACGAGGACTCTGCCAGACAGGAGAGGGAAGGGGAGTCCTCCAGGGCAGGGAGGCCTCTGGGTAAAGGAAGTGGAAGCGAGGACTCAGATCCTTCCTCTCGCCCATTTCACCGGGGTAGTGCAGAAGCCAGGAGAGTTACCCACAATAGCAGGACCATTCCCCCGCTTACACCAGGGCTCCGGAGGCAGGAGTCAGACTGTCCCGTCCTGTGTGTCTGTGCAGCGCTGGGCACAGGCCGCTGGGGTCCTCCTGACACTTTGGGATCCCTGGGAGGAAGGAACAGCTCCCTGCAGTGACTGGCTGCCGAACTGAGGGCCCGGTCATTGTCAGGTGATATCGGGGGTGGGGGGAGATCTCAGATTTGGAGCCCAGTCCCATGCGCAAAGGGGCCATGCAACGTACTGTCAGTGGGGTCGGTGTTTGCTATCCGCTCTGCTCTCCACCAGCCGCCCTGCTATCCACTCCGCTCTGCTCTCCACCAGCCGCCTTGCTATCCGCTCCGCTCTGCTCTCCACCAGCCGCCCTGCTATCCGCTCTGCTCTCTGCCAGCCGCCCTGCTATCTGCTCCGCTCCGCTCTCCACCAGCCGCCCTGCTATCTGCTCCGCTCCGCTCTCCACCAGCCGCCCTGCTATCTGCTCCGCTCCGCTCTCCACCAGCCGCCCTGCTATCCGCTCTGCTCTCCACCAGCCGCCTTGCTATCCGCTCCGCTCTGCTCTCCACCAGCCGCCCTGCTATCCGCTCTGCTCTCCACCAGCCGCCCTGCTATCCGCTCCGCTCCGCTCTCCACCAGCCACCCTGCTATCTGCTCTGCTCTCCACCAGCCGCCCTGCTATCTGCTCCGCTCCGCTCTGCTCTCCGCCAGCTGTCCTGCTATCCGCTCCGCTCTGCTCTCCACCGGCCACCCTGCTATCTGCTCCACTCTGCTCTCTGCCAGCCGTCCTGCTATCCGCTCTGCTCTGCTCTGCTCTTTGCCAGCCGCCCTGCTATCCGCTCCGCTCTCTGTTCCTCTCTGCCAGCTGCCCTGCTATCCGCTCCACTCTCACGCTAGATACCGTGGTGATTACAGTTCTGTGATTGGCCTCCGGGAGGTGTCCCACAATGCCTGTTCTCACCTCTCTGGTCATCGGTTTGAACTCTACTGCCCTGCCCTCAGGTGACCAACCGTCATCCCCACCCCATACATTCCTTTGCAAATTTGAAAGACCCCTTCCTATTGCTCGGTGACACATGCAGTGATCTCAGCGCATCTTTCCAGGTGGCCCTGCCTGCTCCATGCACCTGGCGATCCCCAGCTTGGAGCAATGCTGAGCTGCAGGACCTCATCGGCATTTGGGGAGAGGAGGCTGTGCGGTCCCAGCTGTGCTCCAGCCGTTGGAATTATGATACCTATGGACAGATTTCAAATGCATGAGAGAAAGGGGCCGTGACCGGGACACACTGCAGTGCAGGGTCAAAGTGAAGGAGCTGCGGAACGCCTACCACAAGGCGCGGGAGGCAAACCGCCGCTCCGGTGCTGTCCCATGAGCTGCCAGTTCTACAAAGAGCTGGAGGCGATACTCGGTGGCGACCCCACCTCCACTGCGAAGGGCCCTGTGGATACTTCGGTGACTCACGTGCCAGTCAAGAGTGGACCAAGCCAGGAGGAAGAAATCTTGGACGAAGAGGGGGAGGGGGACCCAGAGGCAGAGGATGACTCAGAGGCCAGAGATGCATGCAGCCAGGAGCTCTTTTCTACCCCGGAGGAGCCTAGCCGGTCACAACAGTCACTTCTTGGCGAAGCACAAACAGGAGAGGAGGCTCCTGGTAAGTGGGTCTGATTTGGGGAATTGCTGAAGCGAGTTGTTGGGGGCAGAAAGCAGGTTTGTCTCCCACCCAATGCCTAGTCTGAGCGGCGGAACAGACTAGTGATTGACTCCCTCACTTCACGGGAATCTCCCTCAGAGATCTCCAGGAAACTCTCGTGGAGATACTGGGCAATCCGCTCCCGCGGGTTCCTCGGCAGAGCTGCTTTGTTTCTTGCCCCATTAACGGTAACTTTTCCGTGCCACTCTGCCATCACGCAGGGCCGGATGAACGTTTTGTGGGCCAGGCACCAAACATATTTGGGGGCCCCCATGGAAGCAATGGAGCCTGGCACGGGGGGGTCAGTCCCCAGAGTGAGGGGCCAGCCGGAGGCAATGGGGCCTGGCATGACTGGGGCACTGTTTACAAACCGGCAGTTGCCAGATGCACAGTGCCCCGCCTGGCCCTGTGCTGCCAGAGTGCCCCTTCACCTTGGGGGCGGGCCCAGGCTGAGCCACACAGCCCCCGGCCAGCACCGGAACACCCCCCCCCGCAATTCCCTATGGCCAGAGCCTACCCGGACCTGCTATGCCCAGCACCTCCCCCATCCGCCCCACAAATGCCCAGCACCCTGCACAACACCACCCTCGCCCAGCGCCCCCCTGCCCACAGCCCCACCACCGTCCTTAGGATTTATGGGGCCCTACACAGTATTATTAAACTGGTGCCCCTATGCCCGAGTTGGGGCACAGCCACCACCCCGCCCGCGGACCCCCAGAAGACCCCCCCCCAATACTGACACACACTGAGCTTCGTACGCAGCAGACGCGGCGGCATCCGGGGATCGCAGCCCGGGATGGAGGGACGAGGCACCAAAGGACACTGAGCCGCCCGGCCTGTCTCACGGCGGCGGAGAGTCACAGTTCAGCACAGATCCCCATGTACCCTCTCCCTCACGCACATGCGCCCGCCGGTGCATTCGGCTCTGGGAATACGACCCCTGCCTAAGGAGACTGCAGCGCGCGATGGGTGTGCGGGAGCCGACCCGCCCTTACCTGCTGTCCCAAATT
>NW_020688123.1:0-15782 GCF_002925995.2 Terrapene triunguis | reverse complement strand
TCCCTCCTGCCAGCGAGAGTGAAGAGGTTGGGACAGCACCTCGCTGCCCTGTGCCCAGACCCAGGCCAGGAACAAGACCCCACTGTGCTCTTGTCTGTCCAGGCTCTCATGTGGCCTCCCTGAGGCAGCAGCTGAGCACCTGAGCCAGCACAGTCCCATTAACTGTACAGGGTGAAGCTGTGAGGTGGCTGGAGGTAAGTGAGGAACAGGGAACACACTCGGTCTGGGGGAAATGTGCCACCCATAATTATAACTGCTCCAGAGCTGTAATAACCCAGGGCTCTCTTCCCCTTTGACAGCGTGTGATTCCTTCACACAGCACCGCAACGTGCTCCTGCCCCATCAGCCCCGCTCTGTGTAACACCCCTGGCAGCCCCCCAGAGCCCCTCCTGAGCCCCCGCCAGAGATCTCCCCATTTCAGTCTCTTTTCTCTGAGCTCTCGAGTTCTCTCCTCCCCTCCGCCCAAGGGCCTAGGCTGCTGCTGCAACTGCTGCTGAGAGCTCCTGGGGAGCTGCTCGGTGACACCCCTGTGTTGCTGCTGCAGGGAAGCAGTGAGGGATGGACCCAGCAGGGGCTACTGAGAGACAGGAGGCGGAAAAGCAGCCTTTGCATCCAGCAAAACAGCTTCATAAATGAGCAGGGATCAGAACGGGGGAGGGGCAAAGGTGGCTGTATTCTTTGAAGCTCCACCCACAAAATAAGCTCCGCCCATGTGAGTCACCAAAAGGAGACACCATGATCTGTTCACAGGAGATGGTGCAATGTTCACAACAGGATGGAGTAGCTGATTGGCTCCAAGGGGCTCCTGGGGCCAGACTCCCCTCATGGGGCTAGAACAGGGGTTTTCAAACTGGGGGTTGGGTCCCCTCAGGGGGTCGCAAGGTTATTACATGGGGGGGTCGCGAGCTGTCAGCCTCCACCCCAAACTGTGCTTTGTATCCAGCATTTATAATGGTGTTAAATATATAAAAAAGTGGGGTCGCACTCAGAGGCTTGCTATGTGAAAGGGGTCACCAGTACAAAAGTTTGAGAATCACTAGGCTAGAATATACCCCTGGGCTCCGCTGGACTCTCTGGGCCTGGTCCTTCTTTACTGGGGGAAAAATCAGTAGTAGCATCTCCCAAACATTACCCGCTTGTCGCACTGGAAGGAGGGTCACTGGCAATAAATGGTGCCGAGCTGTAATTCTCCCTCTCTGCTCTCACATGGGGAACAAAATAATTAACAGTGTTGATATTTAAATGATCATTCCTGGGCACCTGAGCTCACCCCTCACTGAGGCGATGGGGCCGTTCACACCTCTCAGAGCTGCTGTGCCCAGCTCTCTGCATCCCCTACATCTGGGTCACAGTTTTGGGGTTTTATTCACAACCAAAACAGCTGGAGACTCAGTTGAAAGCAAAGTGAAAGCTGAGATCCTGGAGAACAAGGCAGGTGCTTCGCTGGAGAAGTGCCTGTCAGTGAGCACAGAGGCTTGGGCCTGGTCTTATCATAGCATTTAGGTCACCCTGGCTACTTTGCTGCAGTGCTGAAGCTGTGCTGCTGAAGCACCTGTCGTGTGGACGTGGCCTGGGAGTTCTTGGGGGAGAAACCTGGGGTCCTTAAGGGATTTAATTAAGCAAAGTCAACAGCATTTCTTACCTTGTACTCCTGGGCAGCCTCCTCAGCGGGAACCACAGTGTGAGACTTGTGGTCCAGGGATTTCTCACACACCAAGCAAATAGTTTCTCCATCGTCCTCACAGAAGAGTTTGAGACGTTCCTCGTGTCTCTCACACAGATCCTCCTTTTGCCCTTTTCCTGATTTTAACCCCAATTGTTTGAGCTTTTGTACGATGTTGTTCAGCTTGGTATTGGCTTTGAACTCCCCTTTCTGGAACTGGGCTCTGCACTGGGGACAGGTCAGGTGTGTCCCCGTTCCCTTTTCCTCACAGTACTGGGTGATGCAGGCTCGGCAGAAGTTGTGCCCACACACTATAGTCACCGGCTCTGTCAGATACTCCAGGCAGATGGAGCAAATGGCGTCATCTTGTATTTCCCCTGCTATAGCTGCGGAGGCCATCACAGCTGGGTGAGTTTCTGTTCTCTCTGCCCTTGGCTCTGCACCGTGTGGGCTTGTGCTGACACTGGGAGGGGCCGCCTGCAAGTATCCGCTAGTCCCAGCCACAGAAGGAGAAGAAGAAAAAGGAGGAGCCAGGAGGGGGAGGGGGAGGGGGAGAAAAGAGGAAAGTGAAACTGAAGGAGAGTAAAAGAGGGGGAAGGACAGGGCGAGGGCAAGAGAAAAGGAATGGGGTGTGGAGCAGGAATGGGAGAACAGGGGGCAATGGAGAGGGGGTGTCGTGGTCAAAGACCCCCACACAGTCATTTTAGTTCAAAGACTCAAGCCTGAGGCCAGTTTATTGACATACAAACCAGTGCACTGGGGTGTAGTCCGAAGACCAACAACCCGAGCCCCACACGCAGGCGGGCTTTTATTCCATTAAACCACAAGCAAGGTACAAACAATACGTCATGAGTTAAGAAATTGGGGACAAATCACAAGCTGGGCTTGGGGTGAGCACGAGCTGATCACGAGCTAAGGAGCTGGGGTTGGGGTCAGTCCTCCCTCCTCCCCTTGCCCACTTTCTCAATTTCCGAGAAGTAGGTGTTTATTTGGGTAGAGGGGCGCTCGGTGGTTTCCGCAGGGGTGGTGCTCGGCCCTAGCTTGGGTACATTTCTTAAGACATGGTATATGTCATTTTCCGGGGGATTTCGGTAAGGACTAAGGGGGGCTTTCCAGGAGACGCTTAAAGGGGAACTATTATTGGTTATTTTGCAGATAGCTGGAATTAGAAAATATAGCAAACAATAGCAGCAGCTAGGATGATTAACTTTCTGCAAAACAATTTCTTAATATTGAGCAACTTACATTATATTTCTAAAGCCTTGCGGTTATTATATTTCTAAAGCAGTTTCTTTAGCCTCCAACGGACTTTGTAATTCTTTCTCCCCCTTCCTTCCTCTGTTACTACTTTTGTCTGGGTTTTGGCAGAGAATTGATTTGAGCAGTATTGTTCAGGCTTTTAGGCCTTCTCTACTCTGCACAAAGGTCACCATCATGACAGCCTTCTGTTGGAGGTGTTTTGGGGCCTGTAGGCCCAGAACTTTGGCTATCGGAAAAGGGGCCCCCCTGTCCTATTTCCCCACAGGGGTAAGAATATTAGCAAATCTGATGTATATTGCTGTAAGGCTGGAAGGGAGAGAATATCCCCTGCTCCACAGGCAGTAACTGTCTAACCCAACCCAACATCCACTGGAGACTGTGGGGACCTACAGCGCTTAGCACAAGTCTCTACAGCTGGAGCTAAAGAGTCAGTCTGTGAAGTTCAGAGCTGTAAAACTCACAAACCCTGTGGCTCAGCCATCAAGGGGTGTGTGTGTGACACACACTCACCAGAGGGTTACAAGTGCACTGAGGGGATCTTTCGGCTCCCTCAGGAGAGGAGGGGGTGTCACAAAGCTCACATAGAAAGTCAGGGTTACGGATGCTTTGGAAATTTCTGTAAATATAAATGCTACAGAACACTAAGGATTCAAAGCCCCGGCCATTTTGAACCTCTCTTTGCTTTGTGTGGCAAGATTTGGCCAAATTCTCCTGTCCTTTAGACAGTGTAAACCGGAGGACATTGAGGCTATGGCCTTGGCTACACTTGCAACTGTACAGCGCTGTGTGTTAAACCCGCCTTCATACAGTTGAGTTGGGAAAGCGCTGCAGTCTGTCCACACTGACAGCTGCCCAGCGCACTGTCGTGGCCACATTTGCGGCAATTACAGCGCCATTGGGAGCGGTGCATTATGGGCAGCTATCCCACAGAGCACCTTTTCCCATTCTGGCGCCGTGGGTTGTGGGAAGAGGGCGTGGGTGCAGGGCATTCTGGGTCCTGTCCCAACGCCCCGTGATGCATCACTTGGCATCCCAGAAATCCCTTTGTTTCTGTCCACCTTTGGCACCATCTTTCAACGGTTTCTGTGCAGCGCGATCTGTCTGCGGGAAATGGAGCCCGAACTGCTGAGACGTATGCTGACGAGTCTCGCCAGCACATCATGTTTGGCTGTCAAACTATTCCTTAAGATCCAAAGTGACAGTGAGAGTGAGGAGTCCGACGATGCTATCGAGCCACGTAACGTGTACGACATGAAATTGCTTGTGGCATTCACGGACATGCTCAGCACCATGGAACGCTGCTTTGGGGCTCGGGAAACAAGCACTGAGTGGTGGGATCACATCGTCATGGAAGTCTGGGATGATGAGCAGTGGCTGCAGAACTTTCGGATGAGAAAAGCCACTTTCATGGGACTGTGTGAGGAGCTCGCCCCCACCCTGCGGCGCAAGGACACGAGATTGAGAGCTGCCCTGCCAGTGGAGAAGCGGGTGGCTATTGCAATCTGGAAGCTGGCAACTCCAGACAGCTACCAGTCGGTCGCAAACCAGTTTGGAGTGGGAAGGTCGACCATCAGAATCGTGTTGATGCAAGTTTGCAGGGCCATTAATCGCATCCTACTCAGAAGAACCGTGACTCTGGGTAACGTGCAGGACATAGTGGATGGCTTTGCACAAATGGGTTTCCCTAACTGTGGAGGGGCGATAGATGGGATGCACATTCCTATTCTGGCACCACCCCACCTAGCATCCGAGTACGTTAATCGGAAGGGGTATTTCTCTATGGTTCTCCAGGTGCTTGTGGATCACCGTGGGCATTTCATTGACATTAACACAGGCTGGCCCGGAAAGGTGCATGACGCACACATCTTTTGGAACACTTGGCTATTCAGGAAGATGCAGGCTGGGACTTTTTTCCCAGAGCGGAAGATCACAGTAGGGGAAGTTGAAATGCCCATTGTGATCCTTGGAGATCCCCCTTACCCGTTAATGCTGTGGCTCATGAAACCCTACACAGGGAGCCTTGACAGCAGCAAGGAACGGTTCAACTACAGACTGAGCCGGTGCCAAATGACTGTGGAGTGTGCCTTTGGCTGTTTAAAGGGCCGCTGGTGATCTCTGTATGGGAAGCTGGACTTGGCCGAACACAGCATCCCCGCTTTTATATCCACGTGCTGTACCCTCCATAATATTTGTGAAGGGAAGGGTGAAAGCTTCACTCAGGCATGGACCTCCGAGGTTGAACACCTGGAGGCTGAATTTGCACAGCCAGAGAGCAGGGCTATTACAGGGGCCCAGCGCGGGGCTGCAAGGATTAGGGATGCCTTGAGGGAGCAATTTGAGGCTGAAAACCAGCAATGATATCTGGTGCCCTGCACGGGAGTGAAGTGCAGTAGTTCCAATCTTTAGGAATCAGTGTTTGTTAAGCAGACTTGCAGTGCCTGTTTATTTCCTGGGCTAAGGAATCTTTTACTTTATGCAATAATAAAGAATGTTTTCAAAGCCAAAAAATCCATTTATTGAAAAGAAAATCCATTTATTGGAAAGAAAATGTATTTATTGAAAAGAAACACAACTGCTTGGGAATCAGAAAGGGCAAGGGGGTGGATTGGGGAACAGTACAATCACAGATTCGCGTATGTCCTGTCTGGTGTGCTGTGCAGTGAGTGCTGCACTTCAGGATAGCTATACTGCATGGTGATGGGGGTTGAGTGCAGAGGGTAAGGGTCGTGGTTTTCAGGGCTGGATGGTGAAGATACTGGTGCTGGAGGCAGCTGGTGGCGTGAAGAACCTGGAAGTTGGGGGAAATGGATTGGAGGTAACAGTGGGGCACAAGGGAAAGAGTTTTGGGACAAGGGCTGGGGGCGGGGGGCATTTGCATTTGCGGTACTGCTCCTTCTGCATGGCTACGAGCTCCTGGATAGCATCTGCTTGGCACTCCAGGATACTTATGAGCTGATCCATGCTTTGCTGCCGGTGCGCGGTGCTTTGCCGCTGGTGCACTGCGTTTTCCTGGCGAATCCTGCTTTCTCTCTTCCTCCAGTTCTGTGCTTTTTCATTCTCTTTAATAGATTGCCGCATCACTTCTTGCAGCATGTCTTCTTTGGTTTTTTGTGGTCTCTTCCTGAGTCTTTGCAGTCTCTGAGCAGGCGATAAGAGGGACGGCTGAGGTCTTAAGGTTGATGCAGCTGTATAGGTAAAATGCAACATTTAACAGAGGCAGCATTGTTTATACCAGACAGAGTAATGATTTCCCCCGGACTTAAGGAGGGCACACACAGGGTCTACACAATAGCATAATTTTCCCGTTCTAAACAGAGCACACATAACCCATGGGAGCCTCAAAATGGTAAGTAAGGGGGACTGATTGTTTCAGGGCTGCAGTGTCCTCTGGGTTTTTGTGCCTTGGGGAGAGCCAACAGCTGCAGGGGGCACCTACACTGAACACTGTCCCAACGTTTTCCACAGGAGTTCGTCCTGGACGATATCTCGCTGCTGAGGGTGACCTGGGTAGCAAGGGAGGGTCTTCTACTGCAATGCGGCTTCCGCCCTGGCCCATATGCAGCTTGCCTGTGTGCAGCAATAGTCCCCCCGCCCCTCGCGGCACAGTGGCGCAGACACGTTAGCCTGGCTGGGACAAGGACCACGGTGGCTCTCCCGATAAACCTGCGCAAGCGCATTGCACACGTTCTCGATGAGACATTCAAAGAGATTACCGAGGCCAATTACCGCGATGTGATAAACCACATCAATGCACTATTCCGCATCTAGGCATGCATGCCTAACCCTCCTCTCCCAAAGAGCCCGCACCGAAAAAATTCCTTCCCCCAAAAAAAACCGCTTACCAGGAACCTGCTCTTCTGTTTGTCCTCCACCAAGTACCGGCCGCTGCGACTGGCTACCTTCCTCCTGGCTCGAGAAGAGCTCCTGGCTGCATGGCTCCAGGGATTCCGGGGTGTCTCCATCCAGCCCACCACCCTCACTCCTGTTTTCCTCCTCCTCCTCCTCCTCACCTCCCCACACCATCTCTGAAGTGTCCAAGGTGGTGCTCGGAGTGGAGGTGGGGTTAACCCCAAGTATCGCATCCAGCTCTTTGTAGAATCGGCAGGTCGCGGGGGGAGCACCCGTGCAGCCTTTTGCATCGCGGGCTTTGCGGTAGGCACTCTGGAGCTCCTTCACTTTAATTCTGCACTGCAGGGCGTCCCAGTCATGGCCCCTTTCCATCATGTCCTTTGATACCTTCCCGAAGGTATCATAATTCCTACAGCTGGAGTGCAGCTGGGATTGGACAGCTTCCTCCCCCCAAACACTGATGAGGTCCAGCAACACGCCATTGCTCCATGCTGGGGCTCGCTTGGTGCGTGGAGGCATGGTCACCTGGAAAGATTCGCTGATTGCTCAGCCAGGCGTGGTGTGGAGTGCTAACAGGAAGGGGATTTTTAAAATTCCCGGGGAATGTAAAGGGCGGGTCACATGGTTGGTTACCTGAGGCCACGGCATTAGAGTTTGAACTGATGACCAGAGAGGCTAGAACAGGCATTGTGGGATACTACTGAATACTTCTGGAGGCCAGTCACAGCGCATTGGGTGGCCACACTGGTGCCGCAGCGCTGCAGCGATGGCGCAATACATGGTATTCCTCTCGGGGAGGTGGAGTACCTGCAGCGCTATAGACATGGAGATACAGCACTGTAAGTGCCTTGCCAGTTTGTACGAGGAGTATGTTACAGCGCTGGGGGAGGCTTTATTGCGCTGTAACTCACAAGTGTAGCCAAGGTCTATGTCTACACTACACAGCTTTTAGCGACAAGGCTGTGTCGACAAAGCACTGTTTACACTTGCACTTGCCGGGGCAAAACTTTTGTTGTTGGGCCCCGGGGGCGGGGGGGGGTGTTAAGCACCTGTGAACGACAAAAGTTTTGTCATTCAATTGCAAGTGTACACTAAGCTATAGTCCCTGAAATCTGCCTTGCATGCAGGCACTCTGCAGGCAGGCAGTACAGTTACGACTGGCATTGCATGATGGGACAACTGATATTCAATTCCATACAGAGAACTACATTAAAAAAAAGTTCAGGTGGCAAAGTCAAGCATGCAAACACTGTGAAATGCCAGAATTTAGGTGCCTGAACAGCCAGATCACCAGCATCAAGAGTCGACAGCTCAGGTTAGAGCATCATAGGCAGGATTTTTCGTGCAGTAACGGTAGCTTTATTTCTCTGTGGGCTCTGTGGGAGTGTTGACATTGACTTCAATAGAAGCAGGATCAAGGCCTATATAGGCAATAAAATTTAAGGGCTTGGGGCCAACTGCTAGAAAGTTCCAGGTGCTGCACCTTGGTTTTTCCCAGAAGCCATTGATGTCCAGACTTTTTGGCTTACTCTGACAAGCTACAGTTGATCTCATTTTGAAGGCACAGCCTGAGCATCTCTGTTTTGATGGCACAGTCTGGGGGGACACATTGTCAGGCTGTAGATGGATTTGGGTTTTTTCTTTGACCCCTGCCCCTCATGGTTTGTGCAGCTGTATCCATGGATCTCAGCATGCTCGGAGCTGCACACCTCAGAAGGGCATGGGAAGGAAGTAGCTTGGGAACATTCCCTTCTGGGAGCCCCATGACCCACTCCTGGGAGCACGCAGACCCAGAGCTCTTCAGGTTGGTTGGAGGAATTTATGGTGTCTGCCATGACTCGGAAAGCTGCACATCTCTTCAGATACCTGCTAAGAGCATCCTGACTGTTAACAGCAAGCGTTGCTGATGTCTGGCTCACAGGCCAGAGAGCTCATCTAGTGGGTTATAAAGAATGAGATATGGGCAGAGCACAGACATGAGGAGAAGTTCATAGCAGGGTGGTTTGATCAGGGGTTCATGGGCGCACTGACACCCCCAAAACCCGGCAATGGTGTCTTCTGTCCCACAGGGCTGGGCCTGGCTCCCTGCTGGGGGTGCTGTGACCTGGGGGCCCTGACCACTTGCAGCAGCACCTTCCACCTCTGCACTGTGACCCTAAACCCAGCCTGGGGCAATAGGGGGAGGGGCTATAGAGTGAGCCTGCCCCTCACTCAGCCTTCAATGGGGAGCCAGGCACAGCCCCATGGGACAGGACACACCACTGCAAGATGAGTGTGGGCTGGACTTTCTCTCCAGCCTCCTGTCCTCTGGCCTCCCCTCTGCACTTGGCTGGGATTAGCGCTGCAGTGCTGAGGCAGCGGGTGCTGTTGTGGTTGGTCTGTGCCCCACTCAGTGGGCTGAGGAGGAGGAGGAGGAGGAGGAATGAATGGCAGAATGAAGTGGCAGTGGCAGTTAGGGAAGCCCATTTGTGCAAAGCCATCCACAATGTCACGCACATTGCCCAGAGTCACAGACTTTCAGAGTCCAACGGTCGACTTTCCCACTCCGAACTGGTTATCGACCGATTGCTAGCAGTCTGGAGTAGCCAGCTTCCATAGTGCCATCGCCACGCGCTTCTCCAAAGACAGAGCAGCTCTCATTCTCATGTCCTTGGACAGCAGGGCTGTGGCAAGCTTGTCACACAGTCCCATGAAAGTGGCTTTCCTCATCCGAAAGTTCCGCAGCCACTTCTTGTCATCCCAGATGTGTATGACGATGTGGTCCCACCACTCAGTGCTTGTTTCCTGAGCCCAAAAGTGGTGTTCCACTGTGACCAGCACCTCCGTGAATGCCGCAAGCAATCGCATGTCGTAGCTACTACGCGTGGCGAGATCAATGTCTCACTCCTCTTGCCTTTGTAGTTTAAGGAATAACTCCACTGGCACTCATGACATTGCGACACTCTGTACCTCAGGGGAAAACCCTGCGCCCCCATGTTCATCCTTATAATATGATTGTGCGGTATCCAATTCAAAGTTTGTCATGCCAGGTGTCTTTGGAAGGCTCATGATGCACTGAGCATTGTTGTTATAGTAATGTTATAGGTTGTAATTTCACGTATATAGTTATGAGGCTGAAAATGTGTCCTCATGGCTTAAAAGAAGCCCAGGCAAAACTCTCCAGGAGCAGAGGGGCAGTACACACCTCATCAGAGGATGTATGGGACAAACCCAACCCAGCCTCAAAGGCACAAAGGACATTGGCCTAGGCAGCAACAAAGAATCTATTGGACGCTCAAGTGAATCAGCCCCCTTCCCTTGGTCAGTTTGGGACTATGGTGAGGTAATTCTCACCTGACTCTGAATGGGGGGAGGGGAGGCAAAGCCAAGAGGGAAGAAATAACATAATAAAAGGGAGAGACCTTTGCCATGCTCGTCCTCTCTCTTCCACCTCCATCTACAGACACCACCACCAAGTGACTGAAGCGCTGATCAAAGGGGAGAGCCTGGCTGAAGGGCAACCAGCCAGTCTGTGGTGAGAAGTATCTAAGTTTGTAAGGGCACTGAAAGTGTTAAGATCAGCTTAGAATGTGTTTTGTTTTTATTTCATTTGACCTAATCTGACTTCTGGTACTTTGACTTATAATCACTTAAAATCTATCTTTTGTAGGTAATAAATTTGTTTGTTTATTCCACCTGAAGCAGTTCGTTTGGTTTGAAGCATGTCAGAGACTCCCCTTGGGATAACAAGCCTGGTACATATCAATTTAAAAATAAATAAATAAATTTGTGGAGATATCCTATCTCCTGGAACTGGAAGGGACCTTGAAAGGTCATCGAGTCTAGCCCCCTGCCTTCACTAGCAGGTCCAAGTACTGATTTTGCCCCAGATTCCTAAGTGGCCCCCTCAAGGATTGAAATCACAACCGTGGGTTTAGCAGACTAATGCTCAAACCACTGAGCTATCCCTCATATAAGCTTGCAGTGTCCAGCAGGCATAACTGGATGCTGCAAGATGGAGGTCCCTAGGGTTGTGTCTGGGACCGGAGATATTAGCTAGTGTCATTCAGTTGAACAATCCAAGCAGCGGCTGGCCAAAAGTGCTCACTCATGTAGCTGGGAGCAGCTTACATGCTAGTGGCTGTGTGTGAACAGCTCAGGAGTGGGGGTTCTCATAGCAGAGCAGGGTAAGGCTGGCTCCCAGAGTCAAGGATTGGAGTGACCTAGCAGATCACCGGTCTAGACAACACCAGGGGAACATCACCGTGTCCCATCTATGTGCTTGACTAAGCTGTCTGTAATATGGGGCTACTCATGCATATGTAACCCACTGTTTTTAGTGGATGTTGTGTGGACAGTAACAGCCGCCTGCTGCTGCCAGCTATTGTAACTAGTTCTTTTGTTCAAGTGATGAAGAGCTGTGCTGCAGTGATGAAAGACCAGTGTTCAAACCCTCGTGGTGATGTAGGGGATATTCCAACTATACTGAAAATGACTTTTATGTTCTAAACAGTAGGAAATGACTTGCCAAAAGCTACATTATCAACATTGTAAATAAAAAGAATT
Source organism: Terrapene triunguis (assembly GCF_002925995.2). Lineage (NCBI taxonomy): Eukaryota > Metazoa > Chordata > Testudines > Emydidae > Terrapene > Terrapene triunguis. The sequence continues at coordinate 4,465 of NW_020688123.1, read as the reverse complement.
ACTGTGGCAGTGGGGAGCATTGAGCATTTGCAAGATTCCTATTTGCTAAGACAACCTAGAGCCAGTGGGGTGTGAGTGTCCTGGGGAGCTGACCCATGCTTGGAGATCAGTGATAGCTCCTGGGCCCCATATTCAGCATTATTCACATAGTTAAATGTGTTCAGAGCGTCAATGTGGTGATAGTTTATTGTCTGGGCAGATGCCAGGCACAGATGCTAATGGTTATGAGGGGGAACATCTAGGGTGACCAGACCTCCCGATTTTATTGGGACAGTCCCAATTTTACCTTACCTTGGTCGGGACACACTTTGTCCCGATATCGGGGGGACCGCGGCAAGCCGGCGCTGCCGGTGCCATCACCTCTCCTCCTGGGGGGGCCCTGGGGCAGCGCAGCTGAGCTCCCGGTGCCACGGTGCCAGCCAGCAGGAGCCTGTAGAATGCAGCCCTGCCCCAGGCACACAGAGGCTGCGAGCCAAGCAGGTGTGAAACCTGGAGGCCAAAGGGGGGGACTCCCGGGGGGGGGGGGGGGGTGCGGGGCGAAGCGGCGGAGAGGGGAGCAGGGGGAGGGCTCGGGGAGGGGAGACCAGCACCAAGCCACTTGCCTTTCTCCCTTTCTGCAACAGATTTGGGTTTATCTTTATATTAAGGGGCGAGTCACACTCCAACTCAATCTCCTGAGTAAGAACATGAAACATTTTATATCATCACTTCTTGGAGTAGTACTATGCTATGAAGTTTTTACTGTGACCTTATGAAAATGTCTATTTGAATCTGTCTCTTGAACTGAAATATCGCACTACTGTGTATGCTACATTTCTGAGCTTGAAACAAAACCACAATAAATTTGCCCTTTTAAAGGAAAACTAGAGTGATTAGTTCCAACACCTTGGATAGCTATATAAATATTTATTAGACAAGAATATATCAAAATTACTTTTCTTCAGAAATAACTACCATTCTTTCCTTTGCTTTATAGCTCTGATATTAATGACACCTAAAAAGATTGAATAAAACTTTTCTTCCTGAAGAATTCGGAATGCAAAATGTTGGTCACTTTGTGGCTAGGTGGATTCTTCCAGGTTTCAGGAATCCTCTCAAATACCCCATGGCCAAAAAAGTCACCCAAGTAGTAGTGTGTTGATGCAGTCTCTGGATTCTAGCAATATTTTTGTTTCACCTCAGAAATAAAGTACAAAAATACATCAGATGTTTACAGTAAACATTTTGTAAAAGATTTCACATAGATAACTTTTTATAAATATTTTAAAAAAATCAGTGGCATAAAATTCATCAAATTGTATTTGAGTAAGTATTTTTAAGATCACCTAACCGTCTTAGTGCAATACTTACCATTTTGGCTTTCCTAGGTTGAGAATCTCCCTTCACATACATAGTTAGCTTTATAAATATATTTAAAAACACTTGGATTATAAGAGAGAGAATTAAATCCCTCACCCAGTGCTCTTTGATTAAACTTTAATTTCCAAAATATTTCCCTTTATGTATTGGAACAGTAATAATGGTTTGCACCACTATATATCCAGACAGTTACATCACACTCATCACTATATCTTTAAACATGTATAGCATTTTTCTTCAAAGAATCTCAAATCATTTCACAAGGTTTATATCCTTACAATACACCTGAGAAGTAGCTAAGCATTATTAGATCCAGTATCCCAAGCACAAAGGGGCTAGTTAGAGGCTCTGTATTACTGCTGTATTACAATGAATAAATCATAATTATACAGATGGGGAAAGGTAAAGTAATTTCTCCAAGACCACATAATAAATCAATGGCAGAGCCAGAAATGGATTTGAGGAGCCCTGATTCAAATTTCCCCTTTCTAACCACAACAGCCACTATTGGGGGTGAGGGTTTGCCTTTTGTTTTCACGTAGAGCTTGTGAAAACAAAACGAACCATTTCTCAAGTTTGAAACTGGATGCAGGAATCAGAATATGAAGATCCTAGTATTAAAATTTACATTAGAAATAGTCACATCTCACTGGTTTAAATTGTCTTAATAGCACAGGAGATGCAGTTTTATCATAAGTCTTGTGATATTTGGTATTTTGCTTAAGTTACAATCTGGTCTTAAGCAAAGCTGTTAATTGGACAAACTTCTGTTCAGTTACTGGTAATAGTTGAAGGCCTGATCCTGCAAATGCACATGTGAGTAACTTTACTCCTGTGAGTAGTCCCTCTGAAAGTCAGTGGACCCACTCACGGTACTAAGCACTCTGCCCCTAGGCTTTAGTCACTATAACGTCCTAAGTGGGCCATAAGCCTGAGCCTTCCAGAAAGTCACTCTAGGCTTTAGTGGCGAAAGGACTAGCTGTTCTGTCTGTTTTTAGAACTAGAGGTCACCAAATTAAATTAATAGGCAGCAGGTTTAAAACAAACAAAAGGAAGTATTTCTTCACACAATCAATCTGTGGAACTCTTTGCCATAGGATATTGTGAAGGTGAAGACTAAAGAAAGGAAAGAATGAGACCAGCAGAATAAGGACAGTGCACTTCAAAAAAAGCAGACTTCAACAAACTCAGAATTTGTAGGGAAGAAAATGGGGTGGGAGGAAATCTTAAGAGAAGTAGGAGTTCAGGAGAGCTGAGGGTTTCTCAAGGAGACAGTATTAAAGGCACAATGGCGAACTATCCTGATGCACACAACACACAGTCAGTCAATCTGTGGAACTCTTTGCCAGAGGATGTTGTGAAGGCCAAGACTATAACAGGGTTCAAAAAAGCACTAGATAAATTCATGGAGGATAGGTCCATCAATGGCTATTAGCCAGGATGGGCAGGGATGGTGTCTCTAGACTCTGTTTGCCAGAAGCTGGGAATGGGCAACAGGGGATGGATCACTTGACGATTACCCGTTCTATTCATTCCCTCTGAAGCACCTGGCATTGGCCACTGTTGGAAGACAGGATACTGGGCTAGATGGACCTTTGGTCTGACCCAGTATGGTCATTCTTATGTTCTTTTCTCTGGCATAGCCCTGGTCTACATTTAAAATTTAGTTGGACTTAGATCTCTTAGAGGTGTGAATTTTTCACACCACATAGCTCTGTAATTAAGCCAACCTAGACCCTGGTGTAGACACGGCTAGGTCAACAGAAGAATGTTTCCAGTAGCCTAGCTGCCACCACACTGGGAGGTGGTTTACTAGAGTGATGGAAAGCCCCCTTCCATTGATGTAGAAAGTGTCTACACTATGGTGCTGCAACAGCAGAGCTGCAGCTATGTAGCTGTAGCACCACTCCCGGCAGTGCTTACTTGAGGTGGCTCCCAGGAAGCGGCTGGCAGGTCCCTGAGGTAAGTGTCAGAGACTGCATCCTCCTCCCCAGCAGAGTGTGTGCAGACTGGTCCACCTCGCTCATGGCAGAGCCAAGGAAAGGAGGCACCTGCCTCTGCACATGCTGATTCTACATAGGGCAGGCTGGGGCTGAGCACTGCTAGGCTGCTGCCCAGTTCACTTACCCACATTAGCAAGCAGGGATTGCACCTGGCAGCGTACATCTGCTTGATGTACAATCGGGACACCATTGTCTCGATATTCAGGTAAAATTTTGCATTTGGTAGTGAAATAGAAAATTAGTTGACTGGGAATGTCCCATTAAACCTGACTGTGTTCGGTTATCTACTGGCATTTTTGTTTTTTCAGGTTGTTTTCCGGTGTAATGCAAATTTATGGTAGTTTACAGTTCTGAACCACAGTGCATACCGTAGGACAAACTACAGTGGGCACGTAATAACACATAAGAAGCACAGAGACTGCGCAGTTCTTTTCAGTGGCTAGCTATCTAGCTAACGGTCTTCAGCCGAAAACCCCACCTGAAATGGCAACGGCAAGGGAGGAGCCAACTACCAAAAAACAAAAAAGACAGTGCAGATACAGGACAGAATGGGAAGCCACTTACACCTGGATTTGGAAATCCTATGTGTGTGTTCAAAAGCCTTTTGTAAAGCATGCAGGAAGGAATTTACTATTTGCCATGGCGGTGAGTCTGATGTTAAGCATCATGCTGAATCAAAAAATCATGGACAAAACACCCAGACTCACAAGAGCAGTATCCTGGTCTCACATTTTTTCAGCAAGCCAAATGAATCCTTCAATAACAAGGTTATCGCTGTTGAGCTAACTCAAGTTTACCACACAGTAGTCCATCAACACTCCTATCGCTCATGTGACTGTGAACCTAAACTGGCACCTACTTTGTAGCCAGATTCAACGATTGCAAAGCACGTCAGCTGTGGCCGTACTAAAGTGGAGGCATTGATCAAAAATGTGCTGTCACTGCTCTCAACAGAATTTTTAAAAGACCTCAGCAAGCCAGATGGTCCCTATTTCTCAGTTGCCACAGATGCATCTAACAAGGGCAATGTGAAAACTTTCCCCTTATCACTGAGATACTGGACACCTGAACATGGGGTCCAAGATAAACTGTTAGACTTCTAT
>NW_020688122.1:0-1099 GCF_002925995.2 Terrapene triunguis | reverse complement strand
CCCCAATAATAAAAGAGATTTCATAGGGCCCTACATAGGCGTGTACCATCTTCCGAAACAATTCCGGGGGTGGAGATGGGCTCAGGGCTCCAGGCTTGATCGATGGAGGGGGAGCTCTGGGTTTGGGGCTCTGGTCTCCCACAACTGGGTACAGACTCCAGGATCCGGGCTATAGCACCCAGGACGGAGGGGGGGAGGGAGGACTCCGGGCTTGTGGTCCAAGCTCAAGCCACCAAGAGAGATGAAGGGAAGAGACCTGGTCTTCGGCTGCCATGGGAGGGAGATCAGGGCTCCAAGCTTCAGCCGCTGCGACAGGGAGGGAAGTTGGGGCTCTGGACTTCAGCCACAAGAGGGGTGAGGGGGTCAGTGCTCTGGGCTTCGGCCACTGGGGTGACAGCCCCTCCCCTAATGCACTGGCCCCCAGACCCTCTCACCTGCTCCACCAGAGCGAAACCCAGTCCAGCACGTCCCGCTGCAGCTCGCAGACCCCTCAGTACAGCCCCACCTTCACCTGGTCCTGCTCAGGGCAGCTGTCAGGCTCCTTGAATTCAAGTTTGTAAACTACTTTGTGACTCCCCAGGTACAATGTGATATATTCTGTACATGCAAAGATTCAGTCCTTTGTGCAGCCCCTCCCAGAAATCAAAATTCCTAGAGATTTTGGCCGAGTCTCTCAGTGTTGCTAATGGTACCAGCCTCTGTCTGAATGTCTATGTGTGTGTGTGTGTGTGTGTGTATGCATAAGCTTATTGTGATGTCATGTGTGACAAGAGCAAAGACCGTTCTGGTTCAGCATTCTTGCCCTGCCTTCAGTCTGCCAACTTGCTTGGTTGACAACGGCTGGTGAACCCAGGAGCTGATAGACGTGTACTATCCATCTGTCAACAACTTCTTGAATCAGCTATTTCCACAGGTTTTCGAAAGAAGATGAGATTTTACAAAAGGTAATTCCCAGATTCTTTTCCTGCTCCTTAGATCACACATGACAGGTTGTTGCCTCCTTCATAGATTCATAGATTCTAGGACTGGAAGGGACCTCGAGAGGTCATTGAGTCCAGTCCCCTGCCCTCATGGCAGGACCAAATACTGTCTAGACCAT
>NW_020688121.1:2782-2940 GCF_002925995.2 Terrapene triunguis | reverse complement strand
CTGAGCCTGCCCGATCCCTGCAACCCAGGTGGGGGGGGCCAAAGCCAGGGCCGGCTCCAGGCACCAGCTGAACAAGCAGGTGCTTGGGGCGGCCAAGGGAGAGGGGCGGCCCCTGAGGCAATTCGGGGGCGGCAGGTCCCTCACTCCCTCTAGGAGCA
>NW_020688121.1:1314-2682 GCF_002925995.2 Terrapene triunguis | reverse complement strand
AACAAAAATTACTACACATTCCCAGGAGTGGGGGACCAAAGCCTGAATCCAGCCGATCCCTGACACCCTGGGTGGGGGGCCAAAGCCAAAGGGCTTCAGCCCCAGGCAGGGGGCCTGTAATCTCAGCCCCACTGCCCAAGACTGAAGCCCTCAGGCTTTGGCCCCGAGAGTGGGTCTCGGGCTTTGGCTTCAGCCCCTGGTCCCAGCAAGTCTAAGCCAGCCCTGGCAACCCCATTAAAACAGGGAGCAACCCACTTTGGGGTCCCAACCCACAGTTTGAGAACCACTGCACTAAGCTAAAATCTGCTTTCAGCTACATGCATGCAATTCTCACTGAAGTAAATGGGGTTGCACCAGGCAAAAGTCAATTTATATTAAAATTCATTTTGAAAGAGATAGTATATCAAGTGGTTATATTTTAATGTGTTTTGATTTTCTCAGTGTGCTTTACTTAGACTGTAAGCTTATTGGGGCAGGCTCCACCTTTACATTACATGTGTGTACAGTGCCTCTCATAAATGGGTCCTAATCCTTAATTAGAGCCTTTAGGTGCCACTGCAGTACAAATAATAAATATTAGTTTTAAAGACACCGGAATCCTGCTAACTGTAGTCTGCCTTAGTTTTCAGATATACATTAAATATCAACATGTTTTATGTGTGTATGTTAGCGAATTTTAATATGCTATGAACAAATGTGTAGGTTAGGTGATCAGTGCAATACAACTGGTGAGTTAAAAATAGAATAACATCCTTTTCTTTTATTCTTTTGTAAATTTTTCATATATATTTTCCATATTACTTTTTAATACAGTTATACAAATATAATTTTAAGCAAAAAAAAAAAGTCTCTAATTTGGGATTGAGAAGAGAACAACTTCTTGTGGATCAAATTTCATTATTGTAAGGACAAAAACCTTGAATGCAGTGTTCCTGATGTGTGGGGGAGGATGTTGAGAGTCCACACTAAGGTGATCATGGCAAAAAAAGAAAATAAGATACAACTGATTAAAAAGTACAAAATGTTCATATTTAAACTTTTGGTGCAAAACTGTATATTCTTGTGATCGTCCCATCTCAAAAAAAAGTTATATTGGAATTGGAAAAGGTACAGAAAAGGACAGCAAAAATGATTAGGGCTATGTAACAACTTCCATATGAGGAAAGATTAAAAAGAGTTGGACTTTTCAGCTTGGAAAAGAGATGACTAAGGGGCGATATGATAGAGGTCTATAAAATCATGACTGGTGTGGAGAAAGTAAATAAGGAAGGGTTATTTGTCCTTGTCCTTCTCATAACACAAGAACTAGGGGTCACCTAGGGTGACCAGATCACCCAGGTCAAATATCGGGACGCGAGGGGGGGGGGC
>NW_020688121.1:0-1214 GCF_002925995.2 Terrapene triunguis | reverse complement strand
CGCCTCATCCTGCTCGGGTCCCGCAGGGGAACGAACAGGGCTGGGCTGCCGATGCCTCCGCCCCGGGGCCGCCGCGGGATTGCACCAGCTGAGCAGCCAGCCCAGATGCGACTGGCCAGGGGCTGGGCTCAGCGTGCGCGCTGCTGGGTCCCCGCAACAGGCCCAGGCTCAGGGGGTTCGGGGCACAAGATGACGAGAATCCGTGCCATAAGGCCCTTGCAACATGAGGCCACAATCCTGAGCAGATTTATGCACAGGAGTAACTTTATGCCCAAATCCCCTTGTGTCAGAGTAGTTATATGCTACTTGTTTGCAGGACTGGGGGCCTAATAACTGGAACTGGGAAAGCCTAGAGGAATGAGTAAGTGACGTGCATGTTACAGTCTGCAACCCATCGAACGCTCCACATGATGATTGTTGAGGTGGGACATCAAGCACCAGATATAGGGCTGGAGATAAAATAAGGGACAAGCAACAGTGCACCAGCTGGTGCCCCCTCTCCCACTGCCACACCAGCCAGGCCCCCAGTTACTTCAAGGAGAGCGAGGTGAACTGTACAGCAAAGGCTTTGCAGGGAGCATTAACCCTGACCCTGCCCTTTTAAAGCCAAGCCCACTCCGCATGCGCACGCACATTCCATTCATAACGAACACCGCAGCTTGAGAGCGACAGCGTCTGCTAAAGGGAAAGTCGCGCACAGGCGCGCGGCCGGCCCGCTTGCGCCACCGCCAGGATCACGTGAGACTGACAAATCCCGCCTTTCCCCGACAGCCAATCCTCAGCGCGAGGGCGGCCGTTCCTTGGCCAAGCTCCTCCCCCTACAAGTGTCAAGTGTTACAGTGCGCCTGCCCCAATTCCAGCTGTTTTCTCTCCCCTTCCTGCGGCCCCTCCCCCCATGATCAGCACGGCTCAGCGACGCTGACAGGCTCGGGCCGCAAACATGGCGGCCGCCGTTGGGCGCGTGCTGCGAGCGAGCCGCGCCTGGAGCGCGGCGCTGAGAGCCCGGGAGGCGCCGGGCGCCCAGGTGAGAGCGCGGGGGGGAGGAACCGAGCGGCCCCGCCCCCCGGGCCGTTTAAACGCGAGCTAAGGGGTCTGTTTTTGACTCGTATTCGCGAGACCCAGCTTTGCCGGGGGAGCCGAGCCCGTCGGTCTGCTCTGCGCGGGGGGGCAGGAGCCGCCCCCGCCTAGCCCGCCTCCGTGAGGCATCGCTGCAG
>NW_020688120.1:0-4045 GCF_002925995.2 Terrapene triunguis | reverse complement strand
TTTTTTTGGCTGATTGGGGCGGCCAAAACCCTGGAGCCGGCCCTGATCCCATTTTTTTTAATTCATTCTTTTTTAGAATTGTAGTTTTGATACCAAGGCGCAGCAATTTCAAACTATTTAAATGTGAGAATTGTTACCAGGATGAACGAGGTGTTACCAGATGAGAACAGAGGCCAGATATCCTCCTCCACTCTGAATCCCACTCAGCATCCTAGGAAATATTTCTTTTTTTTTACACTTCCCCCCCCCCCTTTTTTTTTTTGGCTTGGTCAGGGACTTTATACAGTTCTGGAAATCCAATTCTTCAGAAAATTGTAACCAGTTGATTATGGTTTGAAGGGTACCTATCCCCAAAGACAGAGCAGTAAGTACCCCTGCTTTAGTTTAATTTTTTGATTTTACTAACTGATGGAGCATCATGTCATTGGCAATGACATTTCCATACTTAATGTTACTGATTAGGGGTTTATTAGTTAATGAAATCTGTGTGCAAATTACATGCCCTGTTGCATATAATGGAAAAGAGGACACTGCATGCTTCAATGAAGTTAAACTTACTTTGTAGAAATTATCACACAAAGCTAAATTACTTCAGTTTTCTAGTACTTCAAAGACCCTCCTCATGCCTTCACTGCAGCCTGCCACAAGTGTGTACACAGTCTTAATTATGGGGCCCTACAAACAAAAGGGAAAATTGTAGCTTTCATTTATTGTTTTAAAAAGAAGTAAATTTCTAGTAGGGCTGGACAGGAAACTCTTTTCATATCCTGTGAGAATTTTTGAGACTTCAAAACATTTTACATCCCAAACTGGGTTGAAAAATCAAATCTCAAAACTTCCAACTGATAAACCAAAAATATTCAGTTCTGGTCAATCAAAATGTTTCATTTAGATTTTGACACTTTTTTTTTCTTTTTTAATCTTTTGGTATAAATTAAGTTTAAATTTTGAAAAAAAAATGTTTAACAAAAACTGAAGCTTTTCATTTAGAAAAATGTCAAAATGGGACATTTTGACAATTTTGAAACTCACTTTAACATTTTTTGGGGGTCAGAAAATTTGCCAATGCCAACATTGGCATTTTTCAGCAAAAGTTTTGTGAAAAAATTCCCACCAACTCTAGTTTCTAGCCTATTCTCTGGATAAAATAGCTTTGAAAATGTAAACTGAATTTCTAGGCTTGAATTGACCACTGATCGTTCCTCAACAATACAGGTCATTTAGTTCCTCCTACATCCTCCTTAGGCTTTTCTTTGGGGTCTGAAAAATCATAGGTCTAAGGCCCTTAATTATGAAAGCATTTTAGGTTAGCTATAGCTGTGTTGCTAATGGAAAGGTAAACTGGTTCCTATCATGAGCAGCCTTTCTGTACAATGCGGGCAGCTTAATGCAGAAAGAGTGATGCTACTGTAATGCTACAGTGAAAAAACAGAGCATTACTAGGTGGCCTTTTTGAGGGGAGGGAGAGTTATAGGTAAAGAAGAGGTTACCTATACCTAACTCGGAGAGGTTAAATATCTTATCTAATGCCACACACTAGGTCAGTAACTAGAGTAGAACCCACAAGTCCCAACTCTTAACCCTTTGCTCAATCCATTAAAAAAGCAGATCTCAGTCTGAGGGTTGTAACCTCAAGGTGGATTGCAAAGAAGTTGCAATGGAGTTGTAGCCCAAATCCTTGTAAAAATATTTTTACAAGCGATCATTTGGACTCAACAGAAGCCAAAACCATCCCTCAAAGCTGGGCAGGGGAAGGTATGGAACTGGCTCCAGTCCCTGCTGCTTGGAATGCTTAGCCAGCTTCATGCCTTCTTCAGATGGTGCTTCCCCCACAGCTAAACAGGAATGGTAGGGGAGGTGAAGTTTTCTCCTTACTGCTCTCCCAGCATTTATTACCTCCTGTCAACTTTTATTAAGTACCTCCCACCAAAGGCTTCATGCACTTTTCCATACAGCTTTAGGGCCTTTTGCCTTCAGCATGCAACACTCTCACCCACTACTCCCTGCTCAGTACCCTGTACACACCTCATCACACAGTATCCCTTTGCCTAGCTTCCCTTACCCAGCATCACCCAAAAGTGCTGTTTCTTGTCACGGCCACAATCTCTCAATGCTCTGTAGCTGCTAAGGGTTGTGAGAGGTCCACAAAGGATTGTGGGACTGGGATCATGACAAGAAATAGTAGGTAGTTTTGGGGCTGCAGGCAGAGAGGTTCAGAACTCCTGCACTAATCCATAGCTGGCAAATGCATGTCATATGTGTATTTGGTTGTCTATGATCATGCAGTGTTTTGTGGGGAATACGATGGCTGCCTCAATGTCTAGCCCCATAAACTCTTGATTTAAGGGCTTGTGGAACAAGGAAAATTGTTACCTATTTGATTATATTTGATTCTTGCACATCTTCCAGTAGATTCAGAGGATTAATCAAATAATGGGCCGCCTTCTGCTTCCATTGAAGAAGTTGGGAGTTTTGACATTGATATCAGTGGTAGTGGAACTGAGCCTAATGCATGTAAAGAGCTGTGAACAGAAAAAGCTTTGTCAGTGTTCTATTATTCATTATTATGGCAGTAATAGTGTAGCTTTCATTTTTTCACTCTTAAAGTGCAATTTGGATAATAAAACACAAGTGCAACACTAAATACATCCTACGCTTTTAATCATACACAAGAAATGTATGAAGTTATTTTTATGAATACTTTACATCTATTTTGCACACAGAAGTAGTGTAAGGATTAGTTTGATACAAATGTAGCGTTTGCTCATTTGTAAAGATGAGGCAAACACCTGAAACCACCATTTGTGACCTTAAGCCTTTCAAAGACTATTAACTATTACACCTGAATGAATAATTTAAAGTGAACTCAACTTCTCTTTCTGCTCATGCAATATCTGCAGCAATATATTGCTGTTAGCAGGTAAAAAATGTCCTTGATTTTTTTCCATAAGTTGTTTGACATTTTGTGATTTCTTTTATTTGAATAGTTGATTTTCCATATTTGTTATTTGAATTGTGCTGGGTAGCTAGTGGTCAGATAACTCAGGTGATATTTTTCACTAGCTGATATAGCTTATGAACACTTCTCGCATGGATACTCAAACATGCATCTTTGAAATTAGGTTTCCATGAATTTCAGGGAAAGTAAAACTCCATCAAGCCAATAGTCACAGAAGGCAAACTCAAAAACACTAACTTAATTCATTCAGAACCTTGAAGGGTATTTTGTAGTAAGTTATTATTCACCTAGCTCTCTAACTACAGCCAGAAAACTGGATATGTCACTGAATTTTAATAAGGGCAATTACCATATCTTTTGGTCAGTTACAGTAGAATAAGTTTAGGTGAGCTGAATAGTCACTCAGAATATCCCATAGAGTATACCTCTGGCCTTTCCTATGGAGAGGCAGGGTGTAAAAACAAATCTTAGTTAAGCAAACTGCTTAACTAATTACCAATACCACCTTTCTTAGGGGTCTTTTCATTTTGATTGCTTAACAAATGAAAAAGGATGTGAAAGTTAAATTCAACTTTACAGAGTTTTATTAAGTATTCTCAACAACAACTAATAGTATAGGATATAAGAAAGCAAAATAGTATTGGACTACGACTTTGCTAAAATAAACTAGAAAATTAGTTGATATAACCATTTAGGTTTTCATAATTAAACAACATAACCACAACTTATGTCCAATCACTGTCTTGAGAAGGTTACTTTGTGACAGAGTCCCACAGAATAGGGCCTCACTTGTGCCAACTGGTTGTCAACTCCAATGTTGTGAACACAACAGAGATAAAAACAATCCAAAATTAAAGCATAAGACAACTTGGTCAATTATATGCCAGTTCACCCTGGTCTCCCTTCCCAATGGGTCTATAGTATTAAACTCTTTTAATAGTATTAACCTACTCTTTTAGTAGTATTAACCTACTTCCCCACAAATTATATTAACTGAAGGATCTGATTAACATTCCTAACTATCTAACATAAACTTCTATTTTTATGATGAACTATATACAGACCTATAACGAGATCAAATGTGAG
>NW_020688119.1:0-1782 GCF_002925995.2 Terrapene triunguis | reverse complement strand
CGAGTTGGGTAGGGGGTGGGGTCCTGGATGGCAGTTAGGGTGGGTGGTCTCGGGAAGGAGTGGTCAGGGGACAAGGAGGGGGCATTGATGGGTTGCGGGTTCTGAGGGGGGCAGTCAGGGGCAGGACATGGGTGGGGGTCAGAGGGGAGGGGATGTACTCACCGGGCGGTTCCCTACCGTGTCTTCAGCGGCACTTCGGTGGCGGGTCCTTCACTCGCTCCGGCACTGAAGAACCCGCCTCCACCGTGCCGCCGAAGACCCGGTAGGGAACCGTTTCCTAAGATTTTGGCAGCTCGTCACTGGAGCAGTGTGTTGTGTAGTGTAGTAGAGTCTGTGTTGTGGAGCAGTGCGTGGTGGGTGTAGTAGATCGTTTGGCTCTGCAGCAGAGTGTTGATGTGCAGTGTCAGAGAGTGTGCGCTGAGGAGCAGTTTGTCGTTGTGTAGCTGTGTGGTGTAAAGTATAACGGACCATGTTGTGGAGCAACATGTGTTGTGGAGCTGTACGGTTCTGTTCAGGGGAATGTTTTGTTGTGGAGTGTAATACACTATGTGTTGTGGATCAATGTGTTGTTGTGTTGTGGAGCAGACTGTTGTATTGTGTAGTAGAGTGCATGTTGTGAAGCAGTGTGTTGTGTTGTGTAACAGTGTGTTGTGTTTTGGAGCAGTGTGTTGTAGTGCAGTGCAGTGGAGTGGTGTGGTATATTGTGTAGTAGAGTAGAGTGCATGTTGTGGAGCAGTGTGCTGTTGTGTTGTGAAGTAGAGTGCATGTTGTGGAGCAGTGTGTTGTGTAGTGTAATAGAGTCTGTGTTGTGGAGCAGTGTGTTGTAGTGTAGTAGATTATGTGGCTCTTCAGCAGTGTGTTGGTGTGCAGTGTAGAAGAGTGTGTGCCGAGGAGCAGTTTGTCGTTGTGTAGCTGTGTGGTATAAAGTATAACGGACCATGTTGTGGAGCAGCATGTTGTGTTGTGGAGCTGTACGGTGCTGTTCAGGGGACTGTTTTGTTGTGGCGTGTAATACACTGTGTGCTGTGGAGCAGTGTGTTGTTGACTAGTATCATGGTGTGGGGATTGTGGTGTAGTGGATGCTGTGTGGCAGTGTGCATGTTGTCACGGAGTCCGCGGGCGATGCTCTGGAACTGCTCCCCACAAAGTCAGTCAGGACTCTGGGGAGCCTCCTCTCCCTTGGAGCAGACTGTCTTCAGGGCAAGAAGCTCACATGGCTTCACCTCCTGGGTCTCTCCTGGGAGCATTCAGCATATGCCCCTCCACGTGCTTCCCACAGCGAGTCCGCCCAGGCGGGGTCCTGGGGAAGCCAAAGGGTTCTGCATCCCCCACTTCGCAGTCAGACGTGACTCTCAGCCAGCCAGTAAAACAGAGGTTTATTAGATGACAGGAACACGGTCTAAAACAGAGCTTGTAGGTACAGCAGCGAACGGGACCCCTCGGCCGGGTCCATTATGGGGTTCAGAGAGCCAAACACCCACGTCTGCCCTCACTCCTAGTCCCCAGGTAGCTCCAACTCCCAAACCCTCTCCAGCCCCTCCTTCTCTTGGCTTTGTCTCTTTCCTGAGCCAGGAGGTCACCTGATCTCTTTGTTCACCTTTAGCTATTTCCTTGCAGGGGGGGAAGGGGCCCTGGCCATTTGTTGCCAGGGAGACAGAGTGTCAGTGATTTATGCACACTGGCCTTTCCCCACCACCTAGAGACTTAAGAAATACATAGGGGAAACTGAGGCACCCACACAGTATTCAGAGGAAACATTAAGAACAGTCCCACTTCATCACA
>NW_020688118.1:0-1008 GCF_002925995.2 Terrapene triunguis | reverse complement strand
ATCACTCCCTCTCACACCCCAAGCCCCCGCCCCAGCCCAGTGAAAGTGAGGGAGGGTGGGGGAGAGTGGGCAACCGAGGGAGGGGGGCTGGAATGAGTGGGGGATGGGGCCTCAGAGAAGGGGCGGGGCAGGGGCAGGGCAAGGGTGTTCGGTGTGCCCCCAACCCACGAGCTGGCGGGGGGGGGTCTCTCTGCCAACTGGCGGGGCGAGACATGGATGGGTGTGGGGGGCTGATGCGCCCCTCTTTGCGTGTGGGGTGTGAGATGCTGTGGCAGGGCAGTGGCGGCCTTGGGGGTCGCGGCGGCAGGAGGGGGGGTTGCTGCAGCCGGGGGCAGGGGGGCCGCGCTCCTGGGCAGGCCTGACCCAGGTGTTGTGTCCCCACAGAGTGGCATGACCTTGACCTACGACCCCACCACGGCTCTGCAGAACGGGTGAGTCCCTGTGTCCTCCCCCTCCCCCCATTGTCCCCTATGTGTGCTGGGGGGTGGGGGGGCACACTCCCTTTCTGTGCATCCTGCCATGGAGTTTAACCCCGTGACGCCCGGCACCCTCCTCCCCCCACAGGTTCTACCCGACCCCCTACAGCCTGGCCCCCAACAGGATGATGGCTCAGACCACGCTCGCCCCTTACCTCCCGTCACCCATGTCCTCCTACCAGGTACCAGCGCGGGGGGGTCTGCCGGGGGCCTAGCCAAGGAGCTTCCGGCCGAGGGGGAAGGGGGCTGTGTCAGGGTGTGACCCCCAGCCGGGGGGCCGTGTCTGAGGGGCTGCGTTGGGGTATGACCCCCAGCCGGGGGGCTGTGTCGGGGGCTGGGGGTCGTGTTGGGGTGAGACCCCCCAGCTGGGGGGCTGTGTCGGGGTGAGACCGCAGCTGGGGGGCCTATCAGGGGCTGGGGGGGGCCGTGTTGGGGTGAGACCCCCGGCTGGGGGGGCCTTGTTGGGGGCTGGGGGGCTGTGTCGGGGTGAGACCCCAGCTGGGGGGCCTGTCAGGAGCTGGGGGGCTGTGTC
>NW_020688117.1:1176-3930 GCF_002925995.2 Terrapene triunguis | reverse complement strand
GCAGAGGGGCTGTGAGATCCCCGGCAGTGCGGGGGCTGGGACACACAGCACGGCCATTCCCCAGGCAGCCAGCAGGGGGCAGCAGCTTGTGCACACACGCACACACCCAGCAGAGCACAAACACACACGCACAGCAGTGCACATGCTCTCTCTCTCTCACACACACACACACACACCCACACACCCAGCAGCCGCCAGGACTGATCCTGGCTGGGCCGGGCCGGGCGGGGTGATGGGACAGAGACCAGCTACATGCCCACCTGGGGGCCGCAGGGGCCCTGTCTCGGGGCGGGGGCCTGCACCTCAGTGGGGAAATTGACAGGCAGAGCCCCATTTCTACCAGCCCCAGCTGCCCCCCAGATCTCTGTCCTGACGGCAGGGGGCACCCCACTGCCCAATTCCCTGTGCCGACAGCGGGGGGAAATGTGGCCGGAACGGGTTACATCCGCTCCCTTGGGGAATATCTCCCTGCCAAGCCGGGAGCTGGATGGGGCTGTGGAATCGGGCCGGGGCGGGGACTGGAAACACCAGGAGCGCTGGAGCCGCGAGCCAGGGGCTTTTCCAGCCGGGCTCGCAACTTTCCAAAGCTGGAGCTCCCTGGCCACGTCGGCGGCGCGAGGGGAACCTGACCTGCAGCTCCCTGCGCTGGGAACACGCAGCCCCCAGCACCCCGCCTGCCTGGCTCCCTGGGCCGCATGGGGGGGAACCCGCCAACCCCAATGGATCCATCGGGGGTAGCAGATCCCACAATGCATTGCTGCCCTCCAGCATGGGGTGCAGGGCACCTACCTTCACCCAGGGTCTTCCCCAGGGCCACTTTGTGCCGATCCACCATCACGTCCCGCAGCTTCTCCTTCAGGTCCTCACTGATGCCCAGGCTGTTCACTGTGGCGCAAGGGCGGGGACAAGGGGTCAGGCTCCGGCGCAGTAAGGATGGGGCACAGACCCCGACCGAGATCAGGGCCCCGTCGCGCCAGGCACTGCTCAGACCCTGACCGAGACCAGGGCCCCGTCGTGCCGGGCGCTGCCCAGACCCCAACCGAGATCAGGGCCCCGTCGCGCCAGGCACTGCTCAGACCCCGACCGAGATCAGGGCCCCGTCGCGCCGGGCGCTGCCCAGACCCCGACTGAGATCAGGGCCCCGTCGCGCCGGGCGCTGCCCAGACCCCGACCAAGATCAGGGCCCCGTCGCGCCGGGCGCTACCCAGACCCCAACCGAAATTGGGGCCCCGTCGTGCCGGGCGCTGCCCAGACGGCTCTCAGTCTGAATACCAGGGGGTGGAGGGGAACGAGGCCCGGAGAGGGCCAGTGTCTGGCCCAGCGGCAGCCTGCCAGCCAGCAGCAAAACCAGGATGGGAACCCAGGTGTCTGGAGCCGCGTGGCGCCCGAGTCTCTGGCCCATGCTCTCTTGGGAGATGCCCAGAGTACAATGAGGCAGCCGGGACCCGCCTGGCCGGGGGCCGGCCCCAGGTTGACTGTCAGGTCCTGGTGAGTGGGTGGAGCCGTGGGCCGGGGCGTGGCGGGTGAGGTACTCACGCGTGGCCTCCGTGGTCCTACGGCTGTACGACTTGCGGACACGGTAATGTACCACCAGCTCGCCCTGCTCCACTCGGGGCTCAAAGGCCTCCCTGCGTGGGGGGCGACAGCCAGTGAGAGAGACCCCCCAGCCTGCAACATCCGGATCCCCAAGCGAGCCAGTCCCTGCCTTCGGGCTGGATGGGAGCCGCGCCCGCTAGAGAGGACAGGCCCCTGCCCCATTCCCACCCCCCTGAGCCAGCCAGTCCCTGCCCTGGGGCTGGATGGGAGCCGGCACCCGCTAGAGGGGACAGGCCCTTGCCCCATTCCCTGCCCCTTTCCCCACCGACCCACTCCCAGCCCCCGTACTGCCCCCCGCTCACCCAAACCGCGTCTCCTTCTTGCGCAGCCGGGCCAGGACGAGGACGAAGAAGATGGCAAAGGCCACTGCCAGGCTCACGGCCAGGATCACGGCCCACCAGTGCCACGAGAAGGCGGGGGCCGCGTTCTCCCTCACTGCAGGACCAAGGAGGAGGGTTAGCTGGCGGGGCGGGAGGGCGGGCAGCAGGGTGCTCTGTGGATGTGCCCCAGGCCCCCCCCAGCCCCAGGAACAGACCTGCCCGGGAACCAGGCTCCCCCAGGGCTCCCCAACCCTCCAGCTCCACCAGACCAACCCCCGCTCCCTGCAGGGGCGGGGCTGAGTCACGTGAGGGGCTGCACCCAAGGTGGGGAGAACTGGCCCGTCAGGTGCCTCCCCCCAGCGCTAGATCCCCACAGATCCCTGTGAGATCTGACCCCAAGGTCCTGCAGGACTGGGGGGCAGTGGGGTGGAGGGGGCGGAGGGGGCAGGGCAGAGGGGTGGGGGTTCCTCACCTTGCTGGGTCTGTGGGGCGAGCGGATCTGCAGAGGGGAGAGAGAAGAGAGGCGCCATTAGCCGTGGGGCAGGCTGGGGGCACATGTTCAGGGGCCAGTGCAGTAAGTCGCCCAACCAGCAGGTCCAGGGGCTTTTGAGCCTGAAATGGGACCTGGATCGGAACTGGCCTTGGTTCTGGGTTTGCGAGAAATCAAAACACTGCTGGTAGCAAGAAACTGCACCACACAGAACCATGGGACCCGGATCGGCGCTGGGGGACAGTTCAGATCCACGGGATCCGGATCGGCGCCAGGGGACAGTTCAGAACCACGGGATCCAGATCGGCGCCGGGGAACAGTTCAGAACCACGGGACCCGGATCGGGGC
>NW_020688117.1:0-1166 GCF_002925995.2 Terrapene triunguis | reverse complement strand
GAACCACAGACCTGGATCGGAGCCGTCCCTGGAAATGGGCTGAGAGCAGGACCTGGATCAGAGCCATCCCTGGGTTTGTAAACATTGGCCCCACCCCCAGGTTAGCCCGGTCCCCGCAGGGCTGCAGCGCAGTGGGAGAGCCCCCCTCCGTCCCGCGGCCGGTCCCTCACCCGGCCCAGCCCCCCAGCACTCACAGGATGGGGAGACCACGACGGCGTCGCTCCAGGGCCCGTCCCCGGCGCTGGTGTACGACGCCACCCGCACCGTCAGGTTCTGCACCTCCGAGACCAGCTCCAGGGTCTTCTCGGTGGTCAGCCCCACATCCACCACCACCTGCCAGGGAGTGGGATTAGCCAGGGCTGGGACACTGGGCTTTCCCCTCTAGGGGGCGCTGGCCCAGGGACTGGCTGGCTCAGGGGGTGGGGAATGGGGCATGGGGCCTATCCCCTCTAGGCACTGGCCCGTCTTGCCCCAGGGCAGGGACTGGCTGGCTCTGGCGGGTGGGGAATGGTGCAGGGGGCCTGTCCCCTCTGGGGGGCACTGGCCCCGATCTGGCCCCAGAGCAGGGACTGGCTGGCTCAGGGGGGCGGGGAATGGGGCACGGGGCCTGTCCCCTCTGGGGGGCACTGGCCCCGATCTGGCCCCTGCGTGGGGTGCTGGCTGGGGCAAGGGGACTGGGATGGGGTAGGGGCCTAGCTTAGGGGGCGGTGGCGAGCTTAGGGGGCAGGCAGGCTGGGGTCCCGGGGCAGGGCGAGGCGAGCTCACCTCTGGCGAATCGGGGCTCTGATAGGCCAGCCTGTACCCACGCAGGATCCCGCCGAGTGGCCCGCGTGGCGCCAGCCAGTGCACCGTGGCTCGGCTGCCGTTCTGGAAGGCTGTGACGTTCTCCGGGGGGGCGCGGGGCGCTGCCGGGGGGCACAGACATGTCACCCGGGGGCTGCCCCTCTCCAGGCCCATCCCCTGGGGGGGCAGGGCCCTGCCCTGGAGCAGAACTCCCCCATGAGGCACTGGGGCAGCTGCGTTCCCAGGGGACCCCACATGCTGATTCCCCTCCCCCCCGTGGGAACAGAGCCCCCCCCAGCCCTGCCCCCATGTTTGTCTTGGCATCGCGCAAAGCCCCGTATCGGAGCAAAACATTCCTGAGCCAGCCCTGCCCGCCTCCGCCC
>NW_020688116.1:0-1230 GCF_002925995.2 Terrapene triunguis | reverse complement strand
ACTCTCATTCGAAAAGAATCATGCAATACAGGTCAGAAGAAAGGCAGACCTAGGAAATTAATACACTGGACCTGAACCCGGGGAGGGGGGGCGGGTTAGAGGATGAAAAGGCAGCCCCAAATGAAAAAGCTCCGCTCGTGCCTCGGTGCACGGCTATGAAATAGTTACTGTTCAGCTACTAGAAAACTAGAATCTGGTTCTAACTAACCGGGAGCACCAGACCAGCATGCAAATACCCTTCAAGTGTAGTGGGCATGGAACACTGTATGAGGCTATTGATATGCCCCTGGACAAAAATCGATGTGTGAGGCTAAGTTTGGGAAGGACGCCTGATTTAATAACTGCTCCTTCAAGCTGTGCTCTCTCCTCGAATTGACACGATTTGTGATGGGGGGGGAGGGGAGAGCCATCACGTTTTCCTTTCAGTCAGAGCTCCGCTTGCCAGTCGGAATTTTTCCTATTATATTATCACGACCCTCTGTCCAAACCCAAAACTGGGGGCACCTCAGGCTACGCCAAGCCTCATGCTGTAGACTAGGAAACTGCTCCTCTTTCTGCCTGGCTTCGACATTTGCAGACAGACACACACACATCCTAGCACCATGAAGAAGGGCAGACCTGCCCCCCCAGTTCTCCTGCTACACTCCCCCTGCAGCCCGCTGAATGCAGCTAACAAAGGCGAACAGGACGGCTGTGAGGCGCCCTAAACTGATCCACCCAGTGATGCTCTGCATCCCTCCCATCAACTTCCCCAGCCCCCTGCTGACACCCATCCATAATGCAGTTGACAAGGACATTTTCACACCCCTGAGAGGAGCAAAGCGTGGACGCTTCAGCCGGAACGGGCCCTCGCCCCTTTCCTCTCCCCCTCCCCCCAGCAGCCAGCTCGCAAAGATGCGCTGGATTTAAAGCGCTTGTAAAAGGCATCCTTGCGGAGCGGGGTTTGGCTGGCAAAATGGTCTGGGTGGGAGCCCGGAGCCCAGCCTGACGCTCCCGGACAGGGGGAGCTACACCCACCTTAGACAAAGGAGAAGTGTTAGAAACAAAAGCCAGGCGGGTGTTTAACCAAGCGTGCAAAATCCGTGACGGAGGCGCAGGAAGGAAAGGGGTGAAGAGGGACTGAGCAGCCCTGAGTCCCTCCTGCGAGGAGGCATTGGGGAAGCAAGGGAGCATGCAGCATTCAGACAGACTTTGATCTAGAAACGCACGCTATTGTGCCAGTACTCACTT
>NW_020688115.1:0-1555 GCF_002925995.2 Terrapene triunguis | reverse complement strand
GGGTGGAGAAACAATCAAAGTTTATTTGAGATCTCAAAGTGGTGCAAGGAGACAGGCAAGTCTCAAATCGAGCACACCAGCAAAAACAGTTTCTCTCTTCTTATACTTTTCACAACTAAGCCCCCCCTCTCTCCCCCTCTCCCACCCCCCCACTCCCACTCCCCTCTCTACCAAAGGCATGTTTATACATTTAAGCCGTTAAATCATTCTAGGGCTATAAATCTAGCTCGTTAGTAGCATTCCTCTAAACAGATATTTGGTTCTGTTTACCCTTAGTTTATTGCCCCTTCTCCAGCTAAAAACATGCAAACCTCATCATTATTGCTTGCTACCTGGTATGAGGGGGGGTTGTAACTGATAACTAGCTATTTACACATTCCAATTCCTGTCCTTGGCTCTTGAGGCCGATTAGAGTTAAACATGGAAGGACAGAGTTTAAACATGGAAGAACTCTGGCTCATATATAGGCCTAGTAACCCCAGTAAATGGGTCAGGGAAGCGTCCGGAGCAGAGAGAGTACCCCGGAGTGGAGACACCCGAGCCCTGTCCTAAGTACAACAACCAGATTGAGGGTCGAGCCCCGGGAATCCTGGGCCCAGCCTTGTCTGGGTTACGAGGACTCTGCCACACGAGAGTAGAAGGGGTGTCCTGGAGTCAGGCGGGCCTCTGGGTGAAGGGAGTGGGAGCGAGGACTCAGATCCTTTCGCCAGCCAATTCCACAGGGGTAGTGTATGAGCCAGGAAAGGTCCCCACGATAGCGGGACCATTTCCCCGCTTACATAGGCCTGGACACAGAATGCCTTTAGCTGTGGATTGCACTGCAGATCTGATTGGCTGTAAATCCTGGATACCTCTGGCAACATGAGACCGCATGAACTGGTCCTTTCCTATGGTCTGGCTCTGGTGAGGTAAGACTAAAAGGTCTTTTCACGGTTGAACCAGGACAGACTCTGGGGAGTGCATTATTCTCCTCAGCACTTCCATTCTGTAGTGCCCTGACAGCAAGCTCCCAGGTGAATGTTGGGTTACTCTCCCTGGCAGGGTCAGGTTTTCTGTTCAGTTTTTAATGACTGAAATGCTTTTCTCTTCTTTGTAACCTAGGCACATGGTTGGACTCCAATCGCAGAGCGGAAGCAGAAAATAGTCACCATTCCCCGGAGATGCCCAGCTAAAGAGGGAACTTTTCAGTAAGAGCTCCCTGCTGGTTCACACATGCATGTAGACAGCGTCCATGCGGGTGTCTGTCAGTGAGGTTTCTCTGTCTGTTCTGTCAAATGTTTGCCTACTTGTTTTCTGGCTGGTGCCGGCTGAAAGGATTTCGTATCCGAGGAAGGACGTATCCTCCTGGTTAGCAAACAAACAAAGCAGCACATTTCATGTCCAGATTATATTTAGTCGTAAATCGACATTGTGATGGTTCCCCACCAAGGAAAGTTACCCCGTCTTTAGGAAAATGACTGAAGTACAAATGCCAAACACAATTCCAATAGAGGATTCAAAGCAAGGTTTTCTGCATGGTGATTAAAGGCTTTAATTTAAATCAGTCCACCCTGAG
>NW_020688114.1:0-5749 GCF_002925995.2 Terrapene triunguis | reverse complement strand
GGTGGCTGTGCATCAGGGAGAAACACAAACAACTGTCACACAGAATGGCCCCCCCAAAGATTGAACTCAAAACCCTGGGTTTAGCAGGCCGTTGGTTTCACGGAGGAAGGGGGAAGCAAATGAATACAGAACAAATCTGGTCCATCTATCTTTTACATCTTAGGCTGGCAGCAGACGGTGCAGCATGACTGATAACCATCGGCATCTTCTGGGTGCTTGGCAGAAGATGCTGCATTACGATTGCTAGCCATCATCGTCAAGACAGTGCAGTAGGACTGCCGGCAGGACTGAGTCTCCAGGAGACAAAACATGTCTGCCCAGGTGCCTCTGATCGAACTCACTGAGGAGTACGACGATGATGGATACCAATCGTAATACACCATCTACTGCCAAAAGGCAAGGAGCTGCTGCTGTATAGCAATGCACTCCCGCGTCTGCCAGCACCCAGATAGCCGATGACGGCTACCAGTCATACTGCACCGTCTACTGCCAAAAGGCAATTAGCTGCTGCTGTGTAGCAACGCAGTACCACGTCTGCCGGCACCCAGATGACATATGGTGACGGTGAGCTGAGCTGAGCTGAGCGGGCTCCATGCTTGCCGTGGTATGTCATCTGCACAGGTAACCCAGGAAAAAAGGCACGAAACGATTGTCTGCCATTGCTCTCACGGAGGGGGGGGGAGCCTGACGACATGTACCCAGAATTCCCCGCAACACTGTTTTTGCCTCATCTGGCATTGGGATCTCAACTCAGAATTCCAATGGGCGGCGGAGACTGCGGGAACTGTGAGATAGCTACCCACACTGCAACACTCTGGAAGTCGACGCTAGCCTCGGTATTGTGGATGCGGTCCGCCGACTTAATGCACTTAGAGCATTTTATGTGGGGACACACACAATCGGCTGTATAAAAACAATTTCTATAAAACCGGCTTCTATAAATTCAACCTAGTTTCGTAGTGTAGACGTACCCTCAGTGCAGGTCAGCATTACCAGGAGCACGAGCTTCCCAATGACAGGAGTCAGTTGTTAGATTTAGGCAGCACTTATAACTGCTGGGAGCTTCTGGGGCTGCAGCTTGTACCAAAGGAGACTGGAAATCATCCATTCCTGGATCAGGATCCTGGCAGCCAATGGCAGTCTCTCACTGACTCAGGTATCGACTGGGTGGCATGTCCTATTAATAAGCAGGTAGCTAGGCACAGTTTCTAGTTAGCCCATTTACAACATTGCAGCAGAGGACAGGAAAGGGTTAAAATGATTTTAAATGTTTAAATTAATAGTTAAAATAAAGAGGAGCGAATTAGCCCTATAAATAGCCTCCAACAGGAAACCAGGAAAGGGCTCCAAACTAGAGATGTAAATATTATTTTAAAAAGTTCACCGTTTAAAGGATTAAAATTATATTGTTTAATCGGTTAACTGCTGGGACTGGGGCTGCTCTGGCCGGCCAGCGTGGCTGGGGTTAACAGTTAGGGCGGGTTAACCGGTAAGACTAATGCTTACCAGTTAACTGGTTAACCATTTACTATTTTACATTCCTACACCAAACACAAGAGAAATCACAGACAGTTACACACTCAGTGACAATCTGAGAGCCAGGAAGGGCAAACGGGCAAGGCTCAGGCACAAATGCGGAAAACAGACAAAACTTAAAACCATTTACAAAAAGAGAAAAATAGGTATCAAAGGATTTTGGTGGATCCTTTCCACCTTGCCCCCCTCCCAACCCCCCAGCCAGAATAGGGGAGAGCGACACAGGGAGGGGTGAATGCAGAGGGAAGTACCAAAGCATTTAACAGAGCACTCAGTGCTTTGGCAGTAAGCAGCAGCCAGAGAGATTAATGAAGTCCATGCAGAACAGTGATATTTTCCCAGAAAAGGCTGCCCGTGTCAATAGAAAGGAAGCGTAGACTCAGCAATGAATGACTCAGCTCACATAGTTCTGCCTGAAGGTCTAAAAGAGAGAGCTTCTACAGTTGTCACAGTGCGTCCCAAAAGAGCAAATGGACTCCACGAGCAGCAGATATAGAAACAGACTACCTGATGTACTGGGTTACTACAACTGATCAGACCAAAGACTTCTTTTGTTCATAAGCAGCAAACCTCTGGAATGAAGGAGTTTCCCTAGTTATCGTAAAACCTCTCTGAACACCTGAAATATTAGATGTGTTTTCTAAGATGAATCCTACGGCGTAATTATGCCTTTTGTTTGCACTTGACATGGTTTTACTAAAGTAGCAACATCTGGTTCAAAGTAATTCTCTGCACTTTGACTTCTTAAAGTCAGGGGTCTATTCTTAAAGGCTCTAAAGACTGAAAGCCCTTGAACAACACTGGCTGGAAACCAGTATGCTCAGATCACAACTATAATCATACAAAACACTATGTTTAAAGATCACTCATGTAGCAAAGGCAAGCAAACATTAGGAAATGCCAGAATTAAGATTGCCCCTACAACCTTAATTCACTCCCACTCTGTGTATATGCATTAGGATATAGCGTGTGATCATGTAATTGAAATCTTTCTTCCACAGAACCCCTGCCTCATTTAGGGCATAGGCCAGATGGCGTTCACTTAATGAGAAGGTATTCAATATTTTGTTTTATCATCATTTTTCAGTGTGTGATTCCAGGGCTTCTATCTGTACACTATTCAAATCCTGCTCTGAACAGAGAATTATTAATTTCCTCAAGGGCTTTTTCATGGTGCTCCTCACTACAGTATCTGAGGATTCACAAATATTAATCTAGTTACTTTCGCAACACTCCTGGGAGATGACTAGATATTATCTCCATTTTACAGATCAACTGAGGCACAGAGAGGTGAAAAGTTTTGGGTGTCCAATTTGAGATGCTTAGAACCCGATTCTTCATAGTTCTTAGCATCATACAGCTCTGTATATGTTCAAAGCCCAGCTCCCGTTGATTTCAGTTGCAGCTGTGAGCACTCAGCACTTCAGCAAATCAGACCACATGGTTCCAAGTCAGGCACGCAGAAAACAAGGAGAACACAATTGGTGATCCACTGGTGAAAAATCTGGTTGAAGTGACTTGCCCAGCATTGCACAGGAACTCTGTGACAGAGGCAGGGACAGAATCCAGTTCTCCAGGGCAGCATTCAACTGCCTAAACCATGAGACCATCCTTTCTCTTCCTGCAATCCTCTGCCTCATTCACTGCACACTTTCCAATACTCAACTGTGGCCTGGGCTTAGTGGTTCCTCCCTCTTTGGTGAGGGGTAGGCCTTTAGTTTTGGGCAGGTCTCTTGCCTGTCCCAGTTCTGCAAATAGCAACATTTTCCAACTTCTGCAACAAATAAACAAGGTAGAGGACCTATACACAGACAACAGGCTCCTTCACTATCCAACCCTGATTCACTCACCAGAGCAAGTCCTTCCTGTGCACTCAGTGAAGTGGGGCATGCGGAAAAAAACAGTATGTGATCATGTAATTAAAGACTAAATCATAACGGTAAGAGGGAAAACAGCACAATGAAGATAATGGATTTCAAGGAGGCAGACTTTAGCAAACTCAGGGAGTTGGTAGGTAAGATCCCATGGGAAGCAAGTCTAAGGGGAAAAACAGTTCAAGAGAGCTGGCAGTTTTTCAAAGAGACATTATTAAGGGCACAAGAGCAAACTATCCCACCGTGTAGGAAAGATGGGAAGTATGACAAGAGACCACCCTGGCTTAACCAGGAGATCTTCAGTGATCTGAAACTCTGAAAAAGAGTCCTACAAAAAGTGAAAACTAGGTCAAATTACAAAGGATGAATATAAACAAATACCACAAGTATTTAGGAATAAAATTAGAAAGGCCAAGGCACAAAACAAGATTAAACTAGCTAGATACATAGAGGGTAACAAGCAAACATTCTACAAATACATTAGAAGCAAGAGGAAGACCATGGACAGGGTAGGCTCGCTGCTCAATGAGGGGGGGAATAACAATAACAGAAAATGTGGAAATGGCAGAGGTGCTAAATGACTTTTTTGTTTTGGCTTTCCCCCCAAAAGGTTAGTAGTGATTGGACATCTAACATAGTAAATGCCAGTGAAAATGTGGTAGGATCAGAGGCTAAAATAGGGAAAGAACAAGTTAAAAATTACTTAGACAAACTAAATGTCTTCAAAGTCACCAGGGCCTGATGAAATACATCAAAGGGTACGTCTATACAACCCGCCGGATCGTGTTCGATGTATCAGGGATCAATTTATCGTGTCTCGTCTAGACGCGATAAATCGGTCCCCGAATCGACGCCTGTACTCCACCTTGGCAGGAGGAGTAAGCGGAGTTGACGGGGGAGCCGTGGCGGTTGACTCGCCGCCGTGAGGACGGCCAGGTAAGTCGAACTAAGATACTGCGACTTCAGCTACGCGAATAGCGTGGCTGAAGTTACATATCTTAGTTCGAACCGCCCTGCTAGTGTTGCCCAGGCCCTAGAATACTCACGAAGCTAACCAAGGAGATATCTGAGCCATTAGCGATTATCTTTGAAAAGTCATGGAAGACAGGAGAGATTCCAGAGGACTGGAAAAGGGCAAATATAGCGCCAGTCTATAAAAAGGGAAATAAGGACAACCCGGGGAATTACGGACCAGTCAGTTTAACTTTTATACCTGGAAAGATAATGAAGCAAATAATTAAGC
Organism: Terrapene triunguis; assembly: GCF_002925995.2. Lineage (NCBI taxonomy): Eukaryota > Metazoa > Chordata > Testudines > Emydidae > Terrapene > Terrapene triunguis. Next base: position 1,096 of record NW_020688114.1, on the reverse strand, counting down.
AATCAATTTGCAGACACCTAGAAGATAATAAGGTGATAAGTAACAGCATGGATTTGTCAAGAACAAATCATGTCAAAGAGGAAGTGGATGAGTCATTCTACAAGCAGGTAACAAGATTAGCTAAGGGTATGTCTACACTACAAAATTAGGTCGAACTTATAGAAGCCGGTTTTATAGAAATCGGTTTTATACAGTCGATTGTGTGTGTCCCCACATAAAATGCTCTAAGTGCATTAAGTCGGCGGACCGCGTCCACAGTACCGAGGCTAGCGTCAACGTCCGGAGCGTTGCACTGTGGGTAGCTATCCCACAGTTCCCGCAGTCTCCGCCGCCCATTGGAATTCTGGGTTGAGATCCCAATGCCTGATGATGCAAAAACAGTGTCGCGGGGGGTTCTGGGTATATGTCATCAGGCCCCTCCCCCTCCGTCAGAACAACGGCAGACAATCGATTCGCGCCTTTTTACCTGGGTTACCTGTGCAGACAACATACCACGGCAAGCATGGAGCCCGCTCAGCTCAGCTCAGCTCACCGTCACCATATGTCATCTGGGTGCCGGCAGACGTGATACTGCGTTGCTACACAGCAGCAGCTAATTGCCTTTTGGCAGTAGACGGTGCAGTATGACTGGTAGCCGTCATCGGCTATCTGGGTGCTGGCAGATGTGGGGCTGCATTGCTATACAGCAGCAGCTCCTTGCCTTTTGGCCGTAGATGGTGTATTACGACTGATATCCGTCATCGTCATATTCCTCAGTGAGTTCGATCAGAGGCACCTGGGCAGATATGTTTTGTCTCCTGGAGACTCAGTCCTGCCGGCAGTCCTATTGAACCGTCTTGACGATGATGGCTAGCAGTCGTAGTACAGCATCTTCTGCCAAGCACCCAGAAGATGCTGATGTCTATCAGTCATGCTGCACCATCTGCTGCCAGCTTAAGATGTAAAAAATAGATGGACCAGATTTGTTCTGTATTCATTTGCTTCCCCCTCCCTCCATGAAATCAATGGCCTGCTAAACCCAGGGTTTTGAGTTCAATCTTTGGGGGGGGCATTCTGTGTGACAGTTGTTTGTGTTTCTCCCTGATGCACAGCCACC
>NW_020688113.1:491-4155 GCF_002925995.2 Terrapene triunguis | reverse complement strand
AAAATAAAATGCGCAAATCTATGCCTAATCAAACTAAATACAGATAAGTTCCTCACCAGTTCCAGAATGCTCCCTTTTACAGGCTAATCTCCCTTTAGCCTGGGTCCAGCAATCTCTCACAACCCCTGTAGTTACTGTCTTTTGTTTCAGTTTCCTTCAAGCATCCTGGGGGGTTGGAGAGGCTCCTTCTTTAGCCAGCTGAAGACTAAATGGAGGGGTCTCCCCCAGGGTTAAATAGACTCTCTCTTGTGGGAGGAGACCCCCCTCCTCCCTCCTATGCAAAGTCCAGCTCCAAGATGGAGTTCTGGAGTCACCTGGGCAAGTCACATGTCCCTGCATGACTCAGTCTTTACAGGCTGAAGCCATTGTCCACATGGTATCTTGCATGTCTCCAGGAAGACTTCTTATGTGGATTGGAGCATTCCAAGATGCATTGTTCCCCAAGTGTTTCCTGATCAGGTACTTAACCTGACGAATTCCTTCCTAAAGAAGCTGACCAAATGCCTCCCAAAGCTTACTTAGAAACCAAGCAAGCATACAGACCATATTCTTAACCTCAAATAGAAAATGATATATATATGTACAAATAGGATGAATAGATATAGTAGACCATAACCTTTACGGAGATATGTTACCTGGCACAGGCAGCACCAAACATATTCCAGTTATGTCATACATACATTTATAAGCACCCCCTCCCCATAAAGCCTTATGGGGTACACTGTCACACACACACCACCAGTTTGAGGTATCTGCGCGGTTTTTGACAGCCTGCCCTGAGGTAGGCACTCACGGTTGTGAGCTACTCCAGACAGCGTGACCGTGAAAAGAGTTGCCTTTCTGAGAGTGATGAAATTAAGTCAGCCACTATGAATTGTATGCGGTCATAGTGGGAGAGATAGGTGATGCATTTCCTGCAAAAGAATAGTTGCATGGTATGAGTATACTTCATCTGCTGGCTAGGAGTGTAAGTATATCTCTGCCATACTTTCCCCCCATTCTCCTCAGGAGGAGGTGGGAGCTGCTGTTTTGTACTTTTGCTGGTGTTGTGCTCATCCTATATAAACCAGTTTAGTTGCAGAAATTAACCTAAGCAGCTAACTTTCTTGCCACAATATTAGACAAGGAGCCGGATTCTGATTGCAGTTACACCCATTTAATCTAGAGTGATTGTGTTGACTTTGGTGGAGTTGCTCCAGCTCTTTGCCATTGTAGCTGAGAAAAGAATCAGCCTTGAGAATCTGTCTCTAGAGCAGCTGGGAGAGGAAAATGAGAGCATCTGTGCCCCGTTCAGCAAGGATACTCTGCTGTGCTGCCAGCCAGCACTGTCAAAAGCACTGCTGTAGGGAAGCCTGCAACAGTGCTTCAGTCTTATTATTAATCATGAGTATTCCGACCCTTACTAAGTGGGGGAGTTGGGGACTGTGGAATCAAGAATGCCCCTCAAAACCCAGCCTATATTGTCTAGTTTTTAAAAATTGCCCTTAATTTTAGTTCTGTATTCAGACATATTATTCCAACCACTTTGAGAGAAAAGGACATGCGAGGACAGTCCTTCAGTCCAAACTACATGAGGTTTATTTAAAAATGCAAGGAGGGGGAGAGGGTTTTAATTTGAATTATGTTGGTGCCCACAAGCTTGGCAATAATTAAAGGTCTGCCAGCATTTCTATTATATATTCTCTTTTTGTGCATTTTAATATTTCAGCTGCTTCAGATCGCATCAGGCTGATGCTTAGCAAACATGTTTTCACTCTGGATGCAAATCAAAACCTCATAAGACCATGTTGAGGCTTGTGTTTTTGCTTGAAAGTGCAGGATCTTGTATGAATACAGGAAAGGCTAGTGCATCAACATACATTGCACAACCTTGTGTAACACTCCCAGAGACAGAGAGGGGAAAAAAGATCCCTTCTAGTCTGGGCTGGATTGAGGCATAGATCCATAGAATCTTTGTCCCCTCCCAAAATCGTCATGTGCCCTCCCCCCACCAGGCTCCGTGGGCTCTACATGCCGGCTGAGTCGCTCCCAAGCTCCTCTGTCCCACCCCTGCTCAAACCATGTTGTGGGGCGATTTGTAGGGCTTAGGAAGCATTGTGGACTGAGGGTGCCCTCCCCTCCCCCCCGGGTCCAGTACTGGCAGCAGGTAACTGACGGGAAGCAACTGACTGTGCTTCATGCAACCCATTCACTTGTTATGTTGATGCCACCACGTCGGACCATGGGACCAAGTTTTCTGCCTTAATCCTCTGTGCTTCTAGCGCACGGTTTCTGTGGGAGACCTGGGATATTTATCCTCCTTCACCTCAAGACTGTAGGTTTATTTTGAGCAAGGACACGAAACCATGAACAAAGCATGAATTTACAGTAGCCTTGTAAATATGTAAAAGAGAGTTGAATAGTAAACAATGTGGAATAGCTTGCAGCTGTGGCCTAATGCTTAGTGTAGTGCATGAAAGCTCATGATCTAGTTCGGAATTGGCTACAAAAAGAAGTAGGTCAATCATCAAGTGAGTGATATGATGTATCAATCAATAGTATTCAGTGTAAGTGTGTCTCTAGGCTGATATAGCTTCATAAATGTTGGGTGTGCGGTATACCGTTTACCAGTATTGCCAACCCCAAATGTTCAAAAATCAGGGGATTATGTAAAAATAATAGATGTGGTGGTCTTTTTATTTGCCTTCTGCTTTTTGAGCCGTTAGGGTGCATTGGGGTCACATTTTGAAGCTCTCCCCATAGCCATGGGGGCTAGACACTTATTTTCTTTAAGAATGAAGGCTGAAAGCATCACACATCCACTTGACTCCAGGAGCTGGGGCTTTAAGGAAAACAATTATCATGAGATTTCTGACAAAACCATGAGAGTTGCTAACACTGCTTTACCCACTCTCTGCACTTGATCCTGATCAGCTCAAGTATAGTTTGATTGTATGCCAATAACAAAACCTCAGTGATGAGTTTGAAGTAGAGCTGAGTTCTTGGGAACCAATTGGATAAGGTCTTGAAGGCTACCCCAACAAAGATCTCCTCAAGAAATCTGTCCCAGGGCAGTGTTGGCACAGACTCAGGGTGGATGAAACCTTTGCACATCAAAATGATCTTGATAAATTAGAGAACTGGTCTGAAATCAATAAGATGAAATTCAGTAAAGACAAGTGCAAAGGACTACTCTTAAGAAGGACAAATCAAATGCACAAATACAAAATAAGAAATAACTGGCTATACAGAGTACTGCTGAAAAGGATCTGGGGATTATAGTGGATCACAAACTGAATAGGAGTCAACACTATGATGTTGTTGCGAAAAAGGGAAATGTAATTCTGGGATGTATTAACAGGAGTCTAATATGACCGACATGGGAGGTGATCACTGCACTCTACTCCGCATTGGTGAGGCCTTAGCTGGAGTACTGTGTCCAGTTTTGGGAATCACACTTTAAGAAAAATGTGACAAATTGGAGAGAGTCCAGAGAGAACAAAAATGATAAGCGATTTAGTGAACAACTGAGGAAGAGTTGAAAGAATTGGGCATATTTAGTCAAGAGACAACTGAAAAGGGACATGATAACTGTGACGGGTTGGATCACAGAAACCCCCTTGGGAGCTGCCACCCGATGTGCCAAGACTACCCCTGCTTCTGTTTTCCCTGCCAGCTCAGGACT
>NW_020688113.1:0-481 GCF_002925995.2 Terrapene triunguis | reverse complement strand
TGTGCCAAGACTACCCCTGCTTCTGTTTTCCCTGCCAGCTCAGGACTCCAGCACCCTGTCTTGCTGAGTCAGACACTCCTGTCTGACTCCAACACAGACCAAGGGTCTGAATCACTTGTCCCAAAACTGCGAGTTTACCCAAAAACAGCTCACAGGAGTGTGCTTGTCTTTAGCACTCAGATGCCCAACTCCCAATGGGGTCTAAACCCAGATAAATCCGTTTTACCCTGCATAAAGCTTATGCAGGGCAAACTCATAAATTGTTCGCCCTCTATAACACAGATAGAGAGATATGCACAGTTGTTTGCTCCCCCAGGTATTAATACATACTCTGAGTAAATTACTAAATCAAAGTGATTTTATTAAATACAGACAGTAGGATTTAAGTGGTTCAAAGTAGTAACAGACAGAACAAAGTAAGTTACAAGCAAAATAAAATAAAATGCGCAAATCTATGCCTAATCAAACTAAATACAGATAA
>NW_020688112.1:0-3410 GCF_002925995.2 Terrapene triunguis | reverse complement strand
CTTCCTGATTGGACAGCTGAAATGTTGGGTTAATAAGCAGGCAAATGTCGAATTCCAGCACTTGTTCCTGGCTGGGATTTCCGGGAGAATCGGTCATGGCCATTTCCGCAGCGGCTCAACCGCTTCCCCCAACCCGCAGGAATGACAGACGATGCGCCCGTCCCCCATGCGTCGCCACCAACTCAGTGCTTCTGTATGTGAAATGGTCACAAAGCGGGGGCCAGAGCCCCAGTGGTGTAAATTGGTGCAGCACCACTGACTTCAAGGGGTTTTCGTCCCAGCTCTGCTTCTCCATCTCTCATTGCCCCAGACAGGACTGCAGGCTCCTCAGGGGCTGGCTGGCCGGAACGAGTGCGTCTCTGCACGTACAAGCCGGGTCCCTAGGTAGAAAACCCCGCTCCCTGCACGGGGTGAGTGACCCCCCTGCACCATGGAGCCCCGACATCCCCCGTGTATCCCCCCTTGCCCGGCAGCTGGCGCTACCCACGTTGGTAGCCTGGCAGGTGCACGGCCCCAGGCCCCATTAAGGCAAACTAGGCGGTTGCCTAGGGTGCCAAGATTTGGGGGCGCCAAAAAGCGGTGCCCCCAATTTTTTTTTACAGCGTTCCTGGGCCGCTCCACTTCTCCCGCCTCCCAGACTTGCAGCGCCAATCAGCTGCCATGGCGGGGCGCCTCAGGGCGGCGGGGGGGAGCTGCCGCAGGGCTGAGGGGAGGGCGCAAGGTGGAAGTTTCGCCTAGGGCACGAAACTTCCTTTCACTGGCCCTGCACAGCCCTCCAGCATTTGTTTGGCTAGATCGCGGCAGGGCTCTCTGTGCCCGGGCAGGGCAGGGCCCGTCTGTCAGATCAGACTCTCCACAGCGGTGAAAGGCCCCAGGAGGCAGTGAGGGCAGTAAAGTCCCCTCCGTTTGGGGCCGGATTGGTGAACCGCTGGGTGGCGACTCCGGCTGGGGCTATGCTGGGGGTCAGGCTGGGCGGGTCTCTTCCAGCTTCGGTTTCCACAGGCCGGATAGGCAGCGAGTGTTGAGCTGGCGTCATCCATCCGAGGGCTCGGTGGATTCGCAGGGTCCGGGAATGGACGTTGTCGGGCCGCTGCTCACTGCGCTGTGTTAGGAATAGGGGGATCCCCTGGATCCAGCTGCCTTCAAACAACCCGTTTACCAGCCGTGCAGGGCCTAGCCGCATGTGGGGGTCTGCGGGCTTCTGCCATCGACCCCCATGAGCACCACCAGAGAGCAAAGAAACTAGATTAAAGGGACATCACCCAAGTCCCCTGCACTCTCCTGGGCAGAGCCCACCCACCCTTCTCCTAGTGCTCCATGGGAGGGGCAATGCTGGGTGTATCCCGAACAGGGAGGGGACCCATCAGGCTGGGGTCTGTAACACTGAGTGTGGCGCCCACTTCTGGCGACTCGCTCCAGTTCAGCGCCCCCTTTCTTCTCTTCCACCATTGCAGCTTCCGGAGTCGCGGCTGCCCCGTGTCTCGGCCGTCTGGCCAGGTCACGCTGTGATCCCCATTCTGGGGGAGCCTTTCAAAGTCAGACCCCTCTCTCCTATGCCTGCTAGCGAAACCCTTCCTCCGGGGCTCCTAGCCCCCCCTCAGGACTTCCTAGCCCCCCTCGCCTCAGGCCCCCACCACTGGGCCCAGCCCTCGGGCTGTATAGAAGCCCCAACTGTCCCCTCCCAGGCGAGCTTCCTTCTAGCTAGCGCCCTGCACGCAGCCTAAGTCACTTCCCCTTTGCAGCTTAACAGGCTGATCGGGCCCCCCCTTAACCCCGCTCTGTCAGGGCTGGTGCAGGGAGGGGATCGCAGGGTCCCAGTCTGGAAAAGGTTGGGCCCCCCGATCTGTGGGGTGGAGGAGGGGTTTTGCCACAGGGATTGGGGCCCTGCCAATAGCAGGGAAGAAAGGAGAATAGAATAGGGGTGTAGATGGAGCAGACAGACTGACCAACAGCCCACGCCCCCTGCTATCGGTGGGAGGTGCCTCCATGGTCATTCGCCCCCCCGTGCGCCCCCAGCCGTGCTGTGTGTGACACCCCCCGCCTCCGCTTTCCCCTCTCAGACATCGACGAGTGCAAGAAGACCCCAGATATCTGCGGCCCCAACGCCACGTGTGTCAACACCTACGGAAGCTACCGGTGTGAGTGCCGGGCCGGATACGTCCCCTCCAACGGGAACAGGACCCTGTGCCAAGGTGGGTCCTGCCGCTGGGGGCATGGAGGGGGCACCTGGGGGGGCTCGGCAGGGTCTGGGGCTACACAGGCAGAGGTCTTGCCCGAGGGGGCAGCGTGCTGGGGACTGGTCTGGGATGGTGCGCCAGCCCCCCTGCTCCCACATGGACGGTGTCCCTCTGGGTCTCAGCCCTGACTGGGGCGGGCTCAGCCTCCAGGCCCTCACCTCCCGCGGGGGGGGAGGGGGGGAGCAGGGCTACCAGGGGCCGGGCGTCTCTCCCCCCCACCCCAGCAGTGCCTGTATTCCTGCTGCACGGCTGGATTCTCTGCCCTGGGAAGTTGGCAGCAGGGGGCGCAGTCTGTGCCTAGAGGCCACTGTGGGGCCAGCCCGGGGCTCCCTGCTGGATTCTTCCACCCCCCAGCCCCCCAAACACATCAGAACCACCCACAGCTGGGGGAGAGGGTTGAGGGGAGATACAGCTGGGATGATTCCACAGCCCCCGCCCCACCACACTGCGGCTCAGTCCCCCTAGGACGGGGAGGGGGGAGGGATCCTTTCACAGAGACCAGCTTGTGAGCAGAGGATGCGGAGAAGGGGCTGGGCACATGTGTGGGGCTGGGGAGGTCACTGCTCCCCCTGCTGGGAGAGGATCTATTACACCCATATCACTGACGGGCTGGGTGTGTCCCTGCTGGGGGGAGTGAGGGGAGGCTGCTGCCGGCCCCTGCTGGAGGGAATGGGTCCTGCTCTGTGTGCCTGTCTCTGGTGCATGCACCTACCCAGCCAGACCCCGCTTCCACTGGGGGCGGGCAGCCATGCTCTCATCTGGCCTCTAGGGGGTGCAGCTGCTAGTTCGAGGGACCCTCCCACTGCCCCAAGCTCCCTGGAGGGCAGCGCTGTGAGGGGCCATGTGCTGTGACTGGCATTGCCAGCCCAGCCCCAGGCTTCCCTGAGGCACCCCGAGTTTCAGCGGCATGGCGCGGGGACATCCGGGCTGGCCAGCTCCGCGTCGCTCCCCCAGGGCAGGGAGTTTGCCCAGGGCACAGGCCGAGAGGTCTCTCTGGGCTCGCAGTGCAGTGGATTTGGAGACCCCTTTGCGCTGGTGAAGCTGGCGCATGCACCAATGCCAGTCCCCTCGCAGGGGATACCCACATGCGGGTGTCTCCACCGGGGGACGCTGGAAACTGCCAGCTGCTAAATCGCTTCGTGCTGGTCCCTGTCTGTGCTCCCTGAGCCCCCC
>NW_020688111.1:0-1089 GCF_002925995.2 Terrapene triunguis | reverse complement strand
AAAAAAAAAAAAAAAAAAAAAAAAAGCGGCCGTGCCACCCTAGGATTGGGCAGAATGCCGCCTCGAACAATCTGCCGCCCCAAGCAGCAGCTTGCTCAGCTGGTGCCTGGAGCCGGCCCTGAATGCATCCTACATCTCTTTGTAGCCTTCTGTTAAATTGAGGTCACTCTAGCCTGGGATACAAAAGTATTTTCCATTGCCTCCAACCAATTAATACCACCAGAGATGTGGCTCCCCTAATTAAACTTATTTTAGAACTCTGCACTCCAAAGGGACTCAAAACCACTACGGAAATACTAGCAATGGGACACCAGAAAACTGAAAGTGTTCTTTATGCTATCTCACAGCTAAATGATTCTTATAATTTAGTCTCTGGGGCAAATAACTATGATAAAAGTGGTTAAATTAGTTTCAGAACTCAGCACTCCTCAATAACTTACCATATATACCTTTCTGTTCCCATTTGTCAATGGAAATCCATTTCTGAACCACTGGTAATGAGGAACTGGGTTTCCAACAGCACCACACTCTAGAACCAATGTGTCCCCTACCATCAGGTTTTGTGATTGGGGCTGAATGAAGACATGTATCTTGTTTTCAGGCAAACCAATCAAGCTTCCTTAAATTTAAAAAACAAGAAAAGAAAAGAAAAAAAACACATATAAAAAGAATTCACTGAGAAGCAAGCCCAGGCTTTTTTACTCTTCTGTCTTAATGGGGGGGGGGGGGGGGAAAGAGTTGGAGACAAAGAGATAGAGAATGATTAGTTTGCCTTTTACTTACTTCAATTTCAACATAAGGAGGTGCCTCTCCTAGTCTCTAAACCATGACAAACTATTAATAATGTTTATTACATTAGTGCCTAAGGACCTTAAAAATACAGTAAAAACAAACCATTAGCCTTTCTCCATACAAATCAGATCAGCAACAACCAGACTTGCCCCAGCTCTGCTCCCACATCATCCTAAAAACCTACAATAAAAATACTGCCCACAGCCCCCCCCCCCCCCCCGAACCTCAGCCCAATTCAGACTATTTTGGAATGGAGAAAGGAGGAAGAGCAAATTAGGGACCCTCACAACTGAGAGC
>NW_020688110.1:0-1304 GCF_002925995.2 Terrapene triunguis | reverse complement strand
GCTGGTGTTCAATGTCTTTTACACTCTGCATGATCTCGATCAACAAATCCTTCAGATTTTCTCTACTTTCTTTAGGTGCTCTTTCACTCATATTTGTCCTCCAATTTTCTTCCATTTCTGGTTTCTGTTTATCCTATGTCACTGTTCCCACCAAAATGTTTGTACATAGTTCTACATGACTAATCTCCTTTTCATGCTTTCAGTCTTCATTTGTGTAAATTCTCCACTTTGGAATAAAGCTCTCAGTTGTGCAGTGAGTCTATGCTCGGTCATTTCTTTCTCAGTGTTGTCATTTCTCTCCTTCCAGTGTTGAAGCATTTTCTTTGCTCCAGGCTCTCTCTTCTGGTTTTGCCAAAAGACAGCCTCGGATCACTTCTTGGTTTATAAGACGACTCCTTTTCACTCTATTGTCACAAAAAATTGTTAGTGATCTCTGGTTGTTTGGACAGTTGCACGATACATGAGGTTGCCCAACTCCACACAAAACACTCCGCTGGGGAGGAGGCTGTCATCCAGATAAGGTCTTCTGAGGCCCACTTTAGAGGTAATTGATAATTATTATGAATGCCATATTCTCCATACTGGTTTGGGTTGATAGGCTATACCCTGTTGGGTGGAAACCCAAAATTTCTAGGCCTCAGAGGTTTCTTCCTCTTCTAGAATTCTAGATATTTTAAAAGGGATCAATCCAATAAGATTCTACAGATATTACATTCTGTAGTTTTTTTAGAGTATTTATAGAATTGGCCAGATCCCATGATGGTGTGCATCAGCCATAGCTCCATAGGCACCAATGGGCCAAATCTCCAGCTGCTGTAAATCAGCCATATCTCTATTGAAGTTAATGGGACAGATGAAAGAGATATTAGGCTAGAGAGAGACAGCAAGGGGGACTATATCCTGGTGGTTAGGGCATTCACCTCCAGATGCAGGAAACCGAGTATCCAGTCCCTCTGCTCCAAAGCTTTTTTATTGTTTAACCACAGTGGAACAGCTTCAACGGGAGAGAATGAGGGAGCCCTATGTCCAACTGTCCCAATATCACAGCTGAGCGGTATTTCTGTGAGCACCAGTGGGGACTTATCCTGGGATTTAGGGAACTAAAGGAGAAGTTTGGTGCCAACATCCTTTTCTGCATCTAGCCCATTTTTGTCTATTTTAAATACACATTTAATAGGATGTAGTAGGCCTCTTTACATTCATCCTACTGATCAGATGATGTCCACATGCCATTTCAATTTACTTGTGTGTTAATTTTATTTTTTTCCAGTCTGACAGGTCAGTTTTCCTGAGTAAGAATCCAT
>NW_020688109.1:0-1412 GCF_002925995.2 Terrapene triunguis | reverse complement strand
GGGGGGGGCAAAGCCAAGAGGGAAGAAAGGACATGATAAAAGGGAGAGACGTTTGCCAGGCTCTTCCTCTCACTTCCACCTCCATCTACAGACATCACCACCCAGCGACTGAAGTGCTGATCGAAGGGGAGAGCCTGGCTGAAGGGCAGCCAGCCAGCCTGTGGCGAGAAGCATCTACGTTTGTAAGGGCGCTGAAAGTGTTCAGATCAGCTTAGAATGCATTTTGCTTTTATTTCATTTGAGCAAATCCGCCTTGTTGTGCTTTGACTTATAATCCCTTAAGTCTATCGTTCTAGTTAATAACTCTGTTGGTTTGTTCTACCGGAAGCAGCGCATTTGGCGTGAAGCGTGTCAGACTCCCCTGGGGAGAACAAGCCAGGTACATGTCAATTTCTTCGTTAAATAGATTAACTGAGAGAAGCTGGCAGCGTCCAGCGGGCAGAACTGGGCACTGCCAGACGGAGGTTCCTAGGTGGTGTCTGGGACCGGAGATATCGGCTAGTGACAGTCGGTTGCACAATCCAAGCAGCAGCTGCCCAAAGTGCTCATTCCCGGAGCTGGGAGCAGTTCACACGCCAAAAGCTGTGTGGGAACAGCCCGGGAGTGGGGGACTCACAGCAGAGCAGGGGGAGGCTGGCTCCCAGAGTCGAGGGCTGGAGTGACCGAGCAGATCACCGGTCCGGATAACACCAGGGGAACGTCACAGCCCCCTGCTGACCCCCCCCCCCCCCCCCTCACCGCCCCCCCCGGCCCGGTCCCCGCAGCCCAACACCCCCCACTGACCCCCATCCCGCTCCCTGCAGCCCTGTGCCCCCTAGCGCCGCCCTGGGACATAGGGCCAGCCCTGCCTGCCAGGGGAGAGCCCCCCCTGCCGAACCCCCACCCCCACTCCCTGCAGCAGAACAAACCACCCAAGCAGCCACGATTCCGGGGGGGGGGGATTTTATTTCCAATCAAACTTCATGAACACCCCCACCCACAGAGCTGGGCCATGGGCAGACAGGAGGGGGCACGTGTGTGGGGCGTCCATCTTCTGGAGGGACATCGGGAGCCAGGAGGGGGCGAAGCGGGTCGCTGGGCCCCTCCTCCTGGCGCTGGAAGCGGGCCCAGGCCTGGTTCTGTCCCTCGGGCGTCCCGCACGGTGCGAAGCCGGCCCCTGCGGCCATGGCCGTCACCCGGGCGAGGAAGGCGTCCGCCTGCTCCTTGCGCACGTCGGGCAGGAAGCTGCGGGGAAAACGGCGGGGGTGGGGTTAGAAGAGGGGCCGGAGGGGTGGGGCTGGGTCTGTCCTGCAGCGGGGCCCCCCACGCTGGCACTTACCTGGTCAGCTCAGTGATCAATGTAGCCCAGGGGGCAGATACCAGCTGCAGCTCCGGGGTCAGGGTGTGGACCATGCTGGAAGACAACGGGGGGG
>NW_020688108.1:0-2367 GCF_002925995.2 Terrapene triunguis | reverse complement strand
AGCCCCTCCCCCACGTGCCAGCAGGGCCCAGCTGCCCCTCCCGCCCCCACTCACTGTGGGTGCAGCTTGTAGAGCGTCCCGTCCACGCCCACCGTCACCGCGAGCTGCTCCAGGCCCCGGTTCTCCCGGATCTTCTCCACCACAGCAGCCACGGCTGCCCCGCAGAGCTGGGCCGCACGCCGGGCCACCGCCTGGCACACCTCCCGCACCAGCACACTGTCCTCGCCGGTGACGTGCAGCCCCAGCTCCTCCAGGATGGTGCACACCTGCCGCAGGGCCAGGCCGTCGCTGTGGGGACACCGGGGCACCGTCAGTGCGGCCCCAGGCCCTCGCCCCCCCCGCAGGAGCCATGGGCACCAACCGCGCCTGTCCCCTTCACCCTCCTGCGCCCGCCCCGCGCTCACCTCTCGATGGACGACAGGAACTTGGTCTGGAAGATGTCCGGGGTCTGGAGCTTGGGGGACGGGCGGCCTCGGAACAGGAACCCCTTGGCTGTGAGCTCCAGCAGGATGCGCCGGACGATCTCGCCCAGATACATACCACTGATGAGCTTCTCGAACCTGCCCCGGCAGGAGAGACCGACCGGCCGTCAGCACAGCTGCAGGGGCCCTGGCCAGCCCTGCCCCAGTACAGCCCTGCCCCAGGACGGCCCCTGGCCAGCCCCTTCTGCACCCCAGTACAGACCCCTGCCCAGCCCTACCCTGCCCCCAGGACAGCCACCTGCCCCGGTACAGCCCCTGGCCAGCCCTGCCCTGCCCCGGTACAGCCCCCTGGCCAGGCCTGCCCTTGTGCGGCCTCTGCCCAGGCCCGGTATGGCCCCCTGCCCGGCGTGGTGTGGTCATTGCTCCCCCCACCCCAGTACAGCCCCAGCACAGCCCCTGCTTAGTCCCTCTGCACCCAGTGCCCCACCCCTGCCACCCGGCCCAGCCCACCTCTGCCTGCCGGGGTTCAGCGAGGCCTCGTCCACCTGTCTGTCGAAGGGGGTGAAGAATGCATCCAGGCAGCCGTTGTCGCCGAACGCCCCCCACTCCATGTTGATGCACATCCGCCCCTCCTCCCCCGCCAGGGTGCCCACGTTCCGCAGCTCCTCCATGTAGCAGGCGTTGGTGCCTGTGCCTGGGCGGGAGGGAGGGGGCGTCAGCACAGGCCCCTTCCCGGCCAGGCTGGGGCAGCGTCCTCTCCCCTGCTGCACTAGCCCCTGGAGTGGGGCAATGCCCAGGGGCCAGCACTGCGGGGGGACACAGGCCATGTGCTACAGGGGGTGGGGGCCAGGCGGAGGGGGTTGAACACTGTCCTGGCTCCTGCACCCCCCAGGCCGGGCAGTGCCTTGCCCTGGGGCTGGGGGGGTGCGCCTGCCCGCTGGGCACTGGGGGGTGGGGGCTGCCACTTACCCACAATGAGGCCGACCTCACAGTTGAGGTCGTCGTAGCCACACGACATCATGGTTCCCACGGTGTCGTTCACTATGGCAACCACATCCAGCGCAAAGTGCTAGAAAGAATGAGACCCGTTACTAGGCAACACAATTCCCCGTCACCAGAGCAACAGCACTGGCACACTGCCCTCCCCGTCTCCTGGGAAACGGCCCCTCCCTCTGCGTCTTCCCGGAGGGAGCTGCCAGCCTCAGCCAGGCCGGGCGCCCACCTGCTCCCCAGACACGCCAGCATCCTGTGTCTGGGCATCACTGGGGCACCGTCAGGCTGAGACCGAGCATCACACAGCCCTGAGCCCCCCGGCAACCTAGCCCCTGCCCGGTGCTCCTGGCGCGATGCCCGGCCGGGCACAACACCCCCACCCGGGAGCCTAATGCCCCGCCTGGCCCGATGCTCCCAGCACGATGCCTGGCCTGGCACTACGATGCCTCACCCCACCCCTGCCCACTGGCCCAGTATAACGCCCTGCACCGCCCCCCCGGCTCAAGGGCTGCCTGCCCAGGCCCCCGGGCCGTACATTTCTGCGCTTCAGAGCCTCCCGGAGCAGCTTCACCACGTCCTGCCCCACGCAGCCTGAGGCGTTGAATCCTTTGGTCCAGCTCAGCAGGATGCCCTGGGGACCGGTCAGTAGGGTTGAGAGTTAACAAGCTACAGAACAGTCCACTTAGCAGCAACCTGGCTAGTAACACCTGCGGCATCATAGCACCAGTCTGCGGGCACCACCCAGCCCGCTGGCGTTCGCCTCAATGGGCTCCTGGCACCAGGCAGGCTGCTGCGCACCAAGGGCGCTGGGAAGACAGGCCCCAGCTGCAGGCAGGGACGGAAGCGCTGCCTGCCCTGGCCACGGCCCCCCCAGCCTCCCCTGGCACGTCCCAGCCTCCTCCTGGGGCATGGCCCCCCCCTCCAGCCTCCTCCTGGGACACGGCCCCCCCCC
>NW_020688107.1:0-1220 GCF_002925995.2 Terrapene triunguis | reverse complement strand
CCCCCCCCCCAACAGCTTCCTCCCGCTTCCGAAGTGGCCTGGCAAGCCCTTGCTCAGAGCTCCCTGCCCCCAATGCCCCGTCCCTGCTGGGAATAGTGGGGGGGCTCAGGCCAGGCGACAGGACGGGGGTGTCTGCAGGGCAGAGACGGGTGGGGGATGGGGGTCCTGTAGATCCCACCACTGACCCCAGCCCCGTGTGTCCTGGGGATGCACCAGCCGGCCGGCACCCAGCAGCCCCGTGGGGATTGTGGGGTACAGCCAGCCAACCCCCAGCTCTGCTTCCCCCAGCCCAAAGGGAGTGGAGCTCTGCTGGACTGGGCCGTGCCCCGCCTTGGAGGGGGGCAGAGAGACGTGTCTCAGTGGCGAGTTGGAGGGGCGAGCGCCTGTCGCAGGGGGTGGGAGAGGGCAGCAGAGACCGGCCTCTAGGACAGGGCACTGCTGCAAGGAAGCTCACAGCAAAGGGAAGGTGGGAGGCGCTCGCTCTGATGCTCAGAATATGGGGATGTAAGGGAGCCCCCGCCCCCACTTGCCTCGCTAAGGGGTGCTGAGCCCCACTGCTCCAGCCCCAGATCTCTGGGGATCACCCCTGAACCTGCCCCCTCTCCATGCTAGCCTGCCCCCCACGGCTGATGGGTGGGTTGGGGGCGCAGTGTCCTGTTCGGGGGGCCATGTGTTTGCAGGGGGGTGGGGTGGGGAGGGGTGGCTGTCTGGGTTGGGGTGTCGGGACTGACCCCCCCCCCTCTCGACCCCAGCTCAGCGCCAACGTCCTGATCTTCCTCTGTACCAACATCATCGGGATCTGCACCCACTACCCGGCTGAGGTGTCTCAGCGCCAGGCCTTCCAGGAGACCCGCGGCTACATCCAGGCCCGGCTGCACCTGCAGCGGGAGAACCGGCAGCAGGTGGGTGGGGTGAGGGCTGGGTCAGTGCAGCAGCCCCGCCCCCCGCACAGTGCTGGGGGGGTCAATAACAGGGGGGCCGACTGGGGTTTGGTTGGGAGTCGAGGGAAGAGGCTGATAATGGATCACCAGGTGTGGGGTGCATTCATGGGGGGTCGTACGTCAGACAGGCCGGGCGTGGTCCCACTCTGCTCTGTGGCCACTGAAGGGGTCTGTGGTTTGGGGGTGGGGTGACAGGTTCACTTGTGGGTGTCAGTGACAGGGGTGTCATTTTGGAGGTTTGGGGGGTGTCAGTGATGGGTGTGGTTTGGGGGGCACAGA
>NW_020688106.1:2741-4213 GCF_002925995.2 Terrapene triunguis | reverse complement strand
TGCAGGCAGCATTGCATAAGTAAGGGTGGCAATACCATACCATGCCATCCTTACTTCTGCTCTGCTGCTGGCGGCAACTCTGCCTTCAGGGCTGGTCTCCTGGCCAGCAGTCGCTGCTCTCCAGCTCTGAAGGCAGCACCAGCAGCAGCGCAAAAGTAAGGGTAGCAGCACTACAACCCCCCTATAATAGCCTTGCAAAACCCCCCCCCACACACACACACACCTCCTTTTTGAGTCAGGACCCCAACAATTACAACACTGTGAAATTTGAGATTTAAATAGCTGAAATCATGAAATTTGCTATTTTTAAAATCCCATGAATGTGAAATTGACCAAAATGGACTGTGAATTTGGTAGGGCCCTACAGATGAGAGAGGGAGAGAGAGAGAGAGAGAGCTGAAAATAAGACACAGTTGTTATTAGAATTCTTGAAACTAAATTCATGAGCACCTCTTAAACTACTCAGCATTTCTTTTCTTGGCAAGTTAATCAAGAAAGTGGTGGCATCCAAGCTCCAGCATCACTTGTCCTCCATCAGCATTGCATATCCTTCACAATAATTTTTTAGGGCAGAACATGATATAGCAAAGGCCCTGCTAATTCTGATGAATCTTATGGCCTCAGATGAGAAACAGTGTTGGATGTCTTTGCTGGATCACAATAGGGTAGGTGCTTGGATCCCTTGGAGTCATGAAGGACACTTGCTTATAACCAAGCAGGCCCCTCTATTTTGTGGCTCCCCATAATACACAATATTCTTTCCTCTCTAAATATCTGCATGAGACCTCTCAGGATGTGCAATATCATGGACTCATGCTACCAGTACTTTTAATGTGCAGATGATACTTGACTACAGTAACTCCTCGCTTAACGTTGTAGTTATGTTCCTGAAAAATGCGACTTTAAGCAAAACGATGTTAAGTGAATCCAATTTCCCCATGAGAATTAATGTAAATAGAGGGGGTTAGGTTCCAGGGAAATTTTTTTTCACCAGACAAAATACTATTCATTTTTTATTTTTATATATATATATATATATATATATATTATGTACATACACACAGAGTATAAGTTTTAAACAAACAATTTAATACTGGTACACAGCGATGATGATTGTGAAGCTTGGTTGAGGTGGTGAAGTCAGAGGGTGGGATATTTCCCAGGGAATGCCTTACTGCTAAATGATGAACTAGCAATTGGCTGAGCCCTCAAGGGTTAACACGTTGTTAATGTAGCCTCACACTCTACAAGACAGCACAAATGGAGGGAGGGGAGACAGCATGGCAGACAGAGAGATACACTGTGTGTGAGAGAGAGAGAGATGCGCATTGCCCCTTTAAGTATCAGGGGGTAGCCATGTTAGTCTGTATCTACAAAAACAACAAGGAGTCTGGTGGCACCTTAAAGACTAACAGATTTATTTGGGCATAAGCTTTCACTCTATGCATCCGAAGAAGTGAGGTTTTTACCCA
>NW_020688106.1:0-2641 GCF_002925995.2 Terrapene triunguis | reverse complement strand
GTCTGGTGGCACCTTAAAGACTAACAGATTTATTTGGTCATAAGCTTTCGTGGGTAAAAACCTCACTTCTTCGGATGCATAGAGTGAAAGCTTATGCCCAAATAAATCTATGAAAGCTTATGCCCAAATAAATCTGTTAGTCTTTAAGGTGCCACCAGACTCCTTGTTGTTATTCCCCCTTTAAGTACGCTGACCCCACTCTAAGTACACTGCCTTTTTAAATAGATCAGCAAGTTGAGACAGCAGCTCCTGCCAGCAAGCTCCCTCCATCCTGAGCCATGTCGTGTTCCCCCCCCCCGCTCTTTGGAAATGGGGTAAGCGGGGTGCAGGAGCAGGGGGGAGGGGGGTACCCTGACACATTAGCCCCCTCCCACTCCCCCGTCTCCCCTCCTCCCCCCCGCACAGCAAGCAGGAGGCTCTGGAGAGCATCTCCAAGGCAGAGGGCAGGAGCAGCACATGGCAGTGGGGGGAGGGACAGCTGAACTGCCGGCAATTGATAGCCTGCTGGGCGGCTGCCACACAGGGAACTTAGGGGAATGGGGAGCTGATGGGGGGGGGGGCTGCTGGTCCACCCTGGTTCCAAGCCCCCACCAGCTAGCTCCAACGGGCTGCTCTTCCTGCAAGCAGTGGACAAAGCAGGCGGCTGCCAAAGGACGTTATAAGGGAGCATTGCGCAACTTTAAACGAGCATGTTCTCTGATCAGCAATTTAACAACGAAACAACGTTAACCGGGATGACTTTAAGTGAGGAGTTACTGTACTTCGCCAGCTGTGCCCCCCTTATCACCAAGATGTTTTAATACCTGGAAGAGATAAATGGAGGGATAAAGAACAGGTAGCTAAAGCTCAACTGGAGGAAGACATAATTACTTATGGCGTTATGAACTTTGATGGCTGGCTGGCTATAATATTGTGAACTATGTGGAATGTTCAAAAATTGGTCTGTAGGTTTTTGTTTGATAATCCAAAATAGTTCCTTAGGGCTTGTCTTCACTACTGAGAGATCAACGCAGCGGATGTTGATTTAGCGGGTCTAGTGAAGACCCACTAAATCGATGGTAGAGCGCTCTCCAGGTGACTCTGGTACTCCAGCTTCCCGAGAAGAGGAAGGTAAGTTGACCAGAGAGCATCGACGCAGCGCAGTAAAGACACTGCGGTAAGTCGACCTAAGCTACGTCATGCATCTGGAGTAGCGTAACTTAGGTTGACTTACCCTGGTAGTGTAGACAAGGCCTTAGTTTTGTAAGATTTGTAACTGCATTGGGTTTTACAGAGATCATCTTACTTACCAGTAGTCTAACCTCACTAATAATAGACAACATTAGACCAGATTGTCAAATTAGTATGAAGTCCAAGTCATGCAGAACTTTCCCCCATATAGATTTCTCACAGATGGATTTCTTTCCTCTCTGACTGGCCAGGCAGACACGTACATTTTCCACATTGGACTACTTCTGTACATGAAACAGAAGCCACAGACTCCTCACACCTGTTTACATCTGAACTCCACTAGTTTCCTTGTTCACTTCTGAACAGAATACAGTAACTCCTCACTTAAAGTCGTCCTGGTTAACGTTGTTTTGCTGTTACATTGCTGATCAATTAGGGAACATGCTCGTTTAAAGTTGTGCCATGCTCCCTTCTAACGTCGTTTGGCAGCCGCCTGCTTTGTCCACTGCTTGCAGGAAGAGCAGCCTGTTGCAGCTAGCTGGTGGGGGCTTGGAACCAGGGTGGACCGGCAGCCCCCCTATCAGCTCCCCCATCAGCTCCCCGCTCCCCTAAGTTCCCTGTGCAGCAGCTGCCAGCAGGCTAGCAATTGCAGCTATCCCTCCCCCCACTGCCATGTGCTGCGCCTGCCCTCTGCCTTGGAGCTGCTCCCCGAGCCTCCTGCTTGCTGTGCGGGGGAGGGGGAGTGTCTAATGTCAGGGTGTCCCTCTCCCCCCTGCTCCTACACCCCATTTACCCCTTCTTCTCCATATAGAGCAGGGTGGGGACACAGACGGATAGAGACAGAGGAAAGCTTGGGGCAGCAGCTGCTATCTCAGCTTCCTGATCCACTTAAAAAGACAATGCGCTTAAGAGTGGGTCAGCTTACTTAAAGGGGCGATGTGCATTTCTCTCTCTCTCCCACACACAAGGTGTGTGTCTGTCTCTGTCTGCTGTGCTATTTCCCCTCCCCTCCATTCCTGCTGCCTTGTAGAGGCTACATTAACAACATTAACAACGAGTCAGCCGAGTGCTAGTTCATCATTTAGCACAGGGGTTCTCAAACTGGGGGTTGGGACCCCTCAGGGGGTCACGAGGTTATTACATGCGGGGGGGTTGTGAGCTGTGAGCCTCCACCCGAAACCCTGCTTTGCCTCCGGCATTTATAATGGTGTTAAATAGGGTTACCATATTTGGAGCCTCCTAAAGGAGGACACTCCACGGGGCCCCGCCCCCAGCCCCGCCCACACCCCCCGCCCCAACTCCGCCCCTTCCCCAAAGTCCCCGCCCCAACTCCGCCCCCTCCCCTGCTTCCCGGAAGGAAGCAGGTAAGCTGGGGGGGTGGGGGGAGGAGGCGGCCCCAGGCCCCGGCCCGGCGCACCCCCCGGCGGCCCGGCGCACCCCCCGGCGGCCCGGCGCACCCCCCGGCCGCCCA
>NW_020688105.1:0-1828 GCF_002925995.2 Terrapene triunguis | reverse complement strand
GGGGGGGAGCCGATCCTGATCGACGCTCCCATGTTGACAAGACGAGACCCGGGGTCCTCTGCAAGACACCCCACATTTATAGCAGCTTCAACATCTGTGTCTGTGTCCGTCGGTCCTTTGTGCTGCTCCCTCTGGGGTGTCCCGGGGCCGTTCACAGGGGGGTTCCCAAAAGCAGGTGCTGGCGTCTGACCCCCGAGGCCGGGAGTGTGTCTGATCTTCAGTGAGCCCCTGGACACGTTCATGGTCCTTGGTCTGGGTCTGGCTCCAGCCCCTCTCCCAGGGGGGCCGCTGTCTGGAGGTGCTGCCTCCCGCCTTCCTCAGCCCCCCTCAGTCATTCAACAGGGGCATTGATCGGGGGGGGGAAGATCTCGTTCTACTCCCAGCAAAAAGCCATGTTTCTTCTCTCTTGTCTATGCCAAGGGCTATCACATTACACCGAGGGCAACGCAAAGCTCCTGCGTGAGGCCCGGCTACAAAGTCTCGTGAAAACCGAGGTCCCACGTGGGTAGCCCCCCGGCAAGGTGTGACGAAGAGGCGCAATGTGAACTCATGAACGTTATCAGAGATTTATCTACAAAATGGGGGGTGGACCAGGGCACCGGGCTGCTCTGCACGCCCCTGCCAGACCCCTCCCGGCACCCTACACCCCCCCCGGTTACCGTGTGTCAAGCCGTGGTGGGACCTCACCACCAGCACGCCCGGGGGCTGCAGCTGCAGGATGGGAGGGCGAGCGTTGGGCTCCGGAGAGATCTGGGAGGGGGAGGAAAGTGAGGGGGTGAATGGGGGGTAGAACCCAGGAGTCCGGGCTCCCCCCCCTGCTGTTACCACTAGTCCCCCCTCCCCTCCCCGCACCGGGGAGAGAACCCAGGCGTCCGGGCTCCCCCCCCCCGCTGTTACCACTAGTCCCCCCTCCCCTCCCCTCTCACCACCGGGGAGAGAACCCAGGCGTCCGGCGGTACCTGTTGGATGAGCAGGGCCTGGCGCTGGGTGTCCTGGAGCAGGGCCTGGAGGTGGGGGGTGGTTTGGGGGTCCCCCATCACCAGGGGGTATGGTGGTACCTGTGGGGCAGACAAGGGGGGTGCTCTCAGTCCTGGGGGGCGAGGGAGATAGGCTGCCCCCTCTGTGCCCCCCCCAGCCATGTGGGGACCCACCTGCTGCTTCCTGGTGGGGGCGCGGGTTCCGCGGGTGAGCACTGTGGGGCGGTTCTGGGCCCCGCCAGTTGGGCCGGTGGGGCTGTCGCCATGGGGCACACGGGATGCCGTGGGGCTGGGCATCGGGGCCTGGCACAAGCTGTGGGGAGAAAGGGCAGGTGAGGAGGTGGGAGAAGCTACAAGGAAGCACACACATGTGCGACTGGTCACACTGCTCACGTGTGATCCATGCAACACGTCACATGTACACGCATGGAGGAGACGCATGTGAGCGGTTTCCCATGGTGTGGGGGTCACCAGGCGCGCGGAGCCGTGCAACATGTGATGGATGGCTTCACGGTGAGCGTGCATGCACACTGGTGCGTGTGCAAACCACGCAATGTGTCCTGTGTGGCCCCATGGGGAACACGCGTGTGCGGGTCTGAGCCGTGTCACACGCAGGGGCCGGGAGCCGCCGGGCCCAGCCGGACCTTAGCAGCCCTCAACCTCCCTGACGAGCAGCGGGGCTAATTAGTGACCCCAGCTGGGGGAAACGGGCCTTGATGCACCAGACAGGTCTGAGCCAGAGCCGGGAGAGGGGGGGCAGGGGGCAGATGTGGGGCGAGAGAAAGGGAGAGATTGGGGGCTGGGAGGGCTTGTTAGAGGGATGGAGAGGGTGGGGGGCTGGTTGGGGGGGG
>NW_020688104.1:0-1723 GCF_002925995.2 Terrapene triunguis | reverse complement strand
GCGGACGACGTAGGAGTCGGTGTGGGACACGTAGCGCACCCAGTGGTGGGGCTGGGTTCAGAGGCGGAGGACGTAGGAGTCGCCATGGGACACGTAGCGCACCCAGCGGTGGGGCCGGGCTCAGAGGCGGATGACGTAGGAGTCGCTGTGGGACACGTAGCGCACCCAGCGGTGGGGCTGGGCTCAGAGGCGGACGACGTAGGAGTCGGTGTGGGACACGTAGCGCACCCAGTGGTGGGGCTGGGCTCAGAGGCGGATGACGTAGGAGTCGCTGTGGGCCACGTAGCGCACCCAGCGGTGGGGCCGGGCTCAGAGGCGGAGGACATAGGAGTCGCTGTGGGACACGTAGCGCACCCAGCGGTGTGGCAGTCCGGCCTGTGGGGCCGTGAAGCGCAGGAAGCGGATCTGCAAGCCGGAGCAGGTGTGCATGGGCAGCTCGAAGGACATGTTCACCGGCCCCACTTCCAGCAGCGAGGAGCTGCTCAGCCCTGGGATCTCCAGCTGCAGGGAAAGCGCGGGGGTTATTGTCCGGGGCAGAGCACGACACGCCCCCCCCCTTCTGTGGGGTGGGGTTGGCACCCTCAGACCCTAGCATAGATGTCAGAGACCCAGCCTGCTCATCAACACCTCTGCCCCAGAGCTCATCCTCCTTCCAGAGGGCAGGGGCTCTGCTCCCTCTAACCAGCACAGGGGTGCATCCCCCTGGCCCGGGGCCGTCTCCCCCCTCCGTGCCCCAGGCCGGCTTTACCTTGAAGAGGGCGGAGAGTTGGGAGCCCCCCTGGACGCGCGGGATCACCCAGCGAATGGCCTTGATGCTGGGCTGCAGCTCGGCGCTCTGCTCCGGGCTGCTCAGCTCCTGGGACAGGCTGGGGGAGAGGAGAGAGTCAGGGGTGGGGCCAGGCCTGCCCCTAACGCTGCCCCCCCAGGATGCAGCCCCCGGTACTAGAGGGGAGCCCCGCCCGGAGCCCCTGTCACCCACCTGACGACCCCCTTTGGCACCGGCAGCTGGACTCGCACGTTCAGGGCCTGGCTGGAGGGAAGAGAAAGCGGTGAACTGAGGCCGGGGGGGGCACCCGGCAGCGTCTCCCCGCAGCCTGGGAGCCTGCTGGGGTGGGGGGGGGGGCATGGCTGGCAGGGGCCGTCCGCACCCCAGGGAGCCTCCCAGCTCCCCGGGCTCTTACCTTTTGGGAGCCAGGTCACAGCGGAGCTTGAGGTAGACGCGGAGCCTGTGGGGAGATGGGAAGGGTGAGGGCCGAGGGGCTGGGCCGAGGGGCGTTGTGCTCCCGGATGCCCCCCTCACTCACCTGCCCGTGGGGTCCCGCTCCAGCGTGGGGAAGAGGTGGAAGGGCAGGGTGCAGGGGATGTCGTCTGACAGCTGGTACTGCATCACCGGCAGCTGGGGAGAGCAGAGCGGGGTCAGGCCGTGGGGCTCACTTCCCCCGGTCCCCACCCCACACCGGGGGCCAAGCGCCCAGCTGCAGGTCGTGGGGCTCACCTCCCCCTGTCCCCACACCGGGCGCCCAGCTGCAGGCCATGGGGCTGCAGAGGGGGTTCAGGGCAGGCCGTGGGGCTCACCTCCCCTTGGCTGGGGGTGACCTTCAGGATGCGGCTGCTCTCGAACTCGTCCAGCTTCACGGAGCTGTGGAAGGCGCATTGGTCGGCGCGGACGGCGGTGCCGTAGCCTGCGGGGGGAGAGGGGGGGATCAGAGCCAGGGCGCCCCCC
>NW_020688103.1:961-1653 GCF_002925995.2 Terrapene triunguis | reverse complement strand
TCTCCAGCCCCCTTGCCCCTCCTCACCCCATGGGCAGAGTCCCCCCCATGACTGTTATCATCATTGCCCCTTCTCGGGGTGCCCCACTGCAGCCTCTCTGTGTGCCGGGGTGGGGGGCTGACTCCGCCCCCTCCTGGGCTGACTCCGCCCCCTCCCGGGCTGACTCCGCCCCCAGGTATTGAGCCCACTGGGAACATGGTGAAGAGAAAGGCCGAGTTCACCGTGGAGACCATCAGCGCCGGCCAGGGCGACGTCCTGGTCTACGTGGAGGACCCAGCTGGGCACAGAGAAGAGGTGGGAGCCCAGGGCCGGGCTAGCAGGGGCTGCGGGTCGGGAGTGAGGGGCACCGTCAGAGCTGGGGGGTTATGGGACTGGGGGGTTATGGGGCTGGGGGTCGGGAGTGAGGGGCACCGTCAGAGCTGGGGGGTTATGGGACTGGGGGGTTATGGGGCTGGGGGTGGGGGGCGAGGGGCGGCGTCGGGGCGGGGGGGGGGGGCGGGGCGGGGCTGGCAGGGGCTGCGGGTCAGGAGTGAGGGGTGCTGGTGGGGGGGCTCTCAATCTAATGCTGTTTCTCCCCATAGGCCAAGGTCATCGCGAACAACGACAAGAACCGAACTTTCTCCGTCTCGTACATTCCCAAAGTAACGGGGGTCCACAAGGTGAGACTCCCCTGTCCCCCCCCCCCCCCCCCC
>NW_020688103.1:0-861 GCF_002925995.2 Terrapene triunguis | reverse complement strand
GATCCCCATGGAATCCCCCAGCCCCCCTCATCTCCCCCTCGCCCGCCCCCGCACCTGGGGGAGGGAGGGGTCAGCCCCAGCCCCCCATGGAATCCCCCAGCCCCCCTCACCTCCACCTCGCCTGCCCCCGTGCCTGGGGGAGGGAGGGGTCAGCCCCAGCCCGGCCCCCCTTGGCACCCCCCACTCACCGGCCGTGAAGACCTCGAAGGATGTGACCTTGTTGGCGATGTTGCCCGTGGGCTCCAGGCCGGGCCCCTGGGCCGTCACCCGCCCGGCGTCGCCCAGCGATTTCCCCACCGTCACCTCGAACGGACTCTTGGCAATGTGCTGCCCCGCGAACAGCACCGTCACCTGGGGGCAGTGGGGTTACAGCGGGAGCCGGACGGGGGGGCTGCGAGCCAGGACTCCTGGGATCTCCCCCCGGGACTGGGAGGAGAGTGGTGCTGGTGGGGTAGAGCAGGGGGGGCCGGGAGCCAGGACTCCTGGGTTCTCCCCCCGGGGCAGGGGGGGGGGGGGGGGGGGGGGGGGGGGGGGGGGGGACAGGGGAGTCTCACCTTGTGGACCCCCGTTACTTTGGGAATGTACGAGACGGAGAAAGTTCGGTTCTTGTCGTTGTTCGCGATGACCTTGGCCTATGGGGAGAAACAGCATTAGATTGAGAGCCCCCCCACCAGCACCCCTCACTCCTGACCCGCAGCCCCTGCCAGCCCAGCCCTGCCCCCCCCCACTCTGACGGTGCCCCTCACTCCCGACCCCCAGCCCCATAACCCCCCAGCCCCATAACCCCCCAGCCCTGCCGGTGCCCCTCACTCCCGACCCGCAGCCCCTGCCAGCCCAGCCCTGCCCCCCCCCCAGCTCTGC
>NW_020688102.1:361-3313 GCF_002925995.2 Terrapene triunguis | reverse complement strand
CTCCCTCCCACCGCTTGCCATGTGAAACAGCTGTTTCGTAGCACAAGTGCTGGAGGGAGGGGGGAGAAGCAGGACTTGACGACACTCTCAGGGGAGGAGGTGGAGGCGGAGGTGGGCTGGGGTGGGGGAGCGGGTTGGGGACCTGCCGATAGGTGCAGAGCACTGACCAATTTTTCCCCATGGGTGCTCCAGCCCTGGAGCACCCACAGAGTCGGCGCCTATGCCTTTAAGGCCTCTCTTTCTATTCTTTCAACCTTTTTTTCTAAACAATTAACCAAATATATCAAAGCACAAGCACGCAACATTCCCCCATTCAAACATAAAACAAAATTTAAAAAATATTCAAAATGTCTGGTGCCAAACCTCGAGACCAACGGAAATGGAACTGGAGGGCGGGACATAAGCCCAAAATGTGGTGTGGAAACCTGTCAAAAATACATAGTGATGAATACTATCGAGGTATATACTACTTATACTGTATGTGTGGGGGGGGGAGCCAGAGAGTGTGTGTGTGTCTGCTACCTGCTGTGTGGGGAGATCAACAGCGGGAATGAAAACGTGTGTGGGAGGAGGTTGAATGCACCCATGTGATTGGGGGGGGGTTGTGTGAATGTATGTGTTGTGGCAGAGGGGAGAATCGGTGTGCCTTGGAGTGTGTGGGAGGGAATGAGTGGGTGTGCTGTGAAGGATGGATTTTTTTGGTTGTGCTGGGAGATGAACGTGTGTGTTATGATCTCTGTGTGTGTTTTATTTTGTGCGGGGATATCAGGGTATGTGTTGTGTGTGGGTATGTTGGGGAGGAATATGAGGTTATGTGTTGTGTGTGGGTGTGTTATGAGCATTTGTGTTGTGTGTAGGTGTGTGATTTCCCAAGATTGTGTATGTAAGACCGCCCCATGGCAGAATGTATGTTTGTGTGTGTGTGTGTGTGTATGAATGTGAGAGAGAGAGAGAGAGAAAGTCAGTCTAAAGAACAGTGTGTGTGTTTGTGACTTCCCTCCTCTGCTGGTGGAATTTTAACTTGGGGCTCCTGGGAGCCCGCTCCAGCACCTCACTGGTGCCTAGGGGAGCCAGGTATGTGGGGTGTCTGCGCAGAGGGACTAAGGTTTTTGGGGGGTGACCGTGTGTTGAGGGTGAGTGCATGTGGCTGTGTGTTGTCTGTGGAGGGAAGGAGTGTGTGTTCTTGCTTGTGTGTGTGTGCTGTTGTCACTGGGGCACTTGTATCTGTGTGCTGTTGTTGCTGGTTTGTGTTTGTGCACTGTTGTTCCTGGGGGATGTATGTGTGCACTATTCTGTGAGTGTGTGTGTGTGAGCACAGCATGCTACTATTGCTGATGTGGGTATGTGCACTGGTGTTAGTGTGTGTGCACGCTGTGTGTGTGTGTGTACTGTTGTTGCTGCAGTGTGCCGTTTCTGCAGGGTGTGGGTGTCTGTGGATGTGCGCTGTTATTGCTGAGGTGTGCACTTCCATGAGCACTGAATGGGGCTCGCTCTCTCCCTCCCTCTGCCACCAGCCCATGGCTCCTCAGTGTGGGGTCTGGAGCGATTCCACTCGCCCCCCACCGCAAGCAAACAGGAGCCCCCCTTGTTCCCTTTCTGTCTCTCTTCAAACTTCGCTCTGTGCTGGGAGGGGGGGGTACTCTGGGAGGGGGGGAGAAGTGAGGTGCCTGGGTCGGGGCTGGCATTCTGGACCGGGGTGTGCCTGGGGCGGGGGCAGGACGGATTACGGGAGCTGTGCGGGATCCGGT
This sequence comes from Terrapene triunguis, assembly GCF_002925995.2. Classification (NCBI taxonomy): domain Eukaryota; kingdom Metazoa; phylum Chordata; order Testudines; family Emydidae; genus Terrapene; species Terrapene triunguis. The sequence continues at coordinate 1,565 of NW_020688102.1, read as the reverse complement.
TTGGGGTGTGAACGGTGGGTCCGGGGGCTTTGCGGGATCCGGTTCGGGGTGCGAACGGTGGGTCCGGGAGCTGTGCGGGGTCCGGTTCGGGATGTGAACGGTGGGTCCGGGGGCTGTGCAGGGTCTGGTTCAGGGTGTGAACGGTGGGTCCGGGGGCTGTGCAGGGTCCGGTTCGGGGTGTGAACGGTGTGTCCGGGGGCTCTGCGGGGTCCTGTTCGGGGTGTGAACGGTGAGTCCGGGAGCTGTGCGGGGTCCAGTTCAGGCTGTGAATGCTTGGTCCGGGGGCTGTGCAGGGTCAGGTTCGGGGTGTGAATGGTGGGTCTGGGGGCTGTGCGGAGTCCGAGGGCTTTGTGGGATCCGGTTCGGGCTGTGAATTGTGGGTCCTGGGCCCGTGCTGGGTCCGGGTCGAGCTGTCAATGGTGGGTTTGGGAGCTGTGTGGGATCTGGTTCAGGGTGTGATTGGTGGGTCCGGTAGCTATGCGGGGTCCGTTTTGCGGTGTGAATGGTGCGTCCTAGACCTGTGCTGGGTCCGGTTCGGGGTGTGAATGCTGGGTCCAGGAGCTGAGCGGCGTCCAATTCGGGGTGTGAACGGTGGGTCCGGGGCCTGTGCGGGGTGCGGTTCAGGGTGTGAACGGTGGTTCCGGGGGCTGTGCGGGTTTCGGGAGGTGTGCGGGATCCGGTTCGGTGTGTGAATGGTGCGTCCTGGGCCCGTGCTGGGTCCGGTTCGGGCTCTGAATGCTGGGTCGGGGGGGCTGTGCAGGGTCCGGATCAGGATGTGAATGGTGGATCCGGGGACTGTGCAGGGTCCGGTTCGGGGTGTGAAAGGAGAGTCTGTGCAGGATCTGGTTTGAGGTGTGAATGGTGCATCCTGGACCCGTGCTGGGTCCGGTTCGGGGTGTGGATGCTAGGTCAGGGAGCTGAGCGGCGTCCAGTTCGGGGTGTGAACGGTGGGTCCGGGGGCTGTGCGGGGTCCGGTTCAGGGTGTGAACGGTGGGTCCGGGGGCTGTGCGGGTTTCAGGAGGTGTGCGGGATCCGGTTCGGTGTGTGAATGGTGCGTCCTGGGCCCGTGCTGGGTCAGGTTCGGGCTCTGAATGCTGGGTCGGGAGGCTGTGGGGGGTCCGGTTTGGGCTGTGAATGGTGGGTCCGGGAGCTGAGCGGTGTCCAGTTCAGGGTGTGAACGGTGGGTCCGGGGGCTGTGTGGGTT
>NW_020688102.1:0-261 GCF_002925995.2 Terrapene triunguis | reverse complement strand
GGGTTTCGGGAGGTGTGCGGGATCCGGTTCGGTGTGTGAATGGTGCGTCCTGGGCCCGTGCTGGGTCCGGTTTGGGATCTGAATGCTGGGTCGGAGGGCTGTGGGGGGTCCGGTTTGCGATGTGAAAGGAGAGTCTGGGGGCTGTCCGGGGTCTGGTTCGGGCTGTGAATAGTGTGTCCGGAAGCTGTGCGGCGTCCGGTTCGGGGTGTGAATGGTGGGTCTGGGGGCTGTGCAGGATCTGGTTTGAGGTGTGAATGGTGC
>NW_020688101.1:1586-2187 GCF_002925995.2 Terrapene triunguis | reverse complement strand
CCCCCCCCCCCCCGGCTGCCCCAACTCCCTCCCCCTCCCTTCCAGACCCACACCTGATCCTGGGGGCCGAGGAGGGGATCTTCACCCTGAACCGCAGCGAGCCGGAGGCCACGCTGGAGCTGGTGAGAGCCGGGGGGGGGAGGGGGTCTGGTACCCACTCACCTGGGAAGGGGCAGGTAGAGGGGGCAGTACAACCCAGGGGAGGGGAGGGGAGAAGGGGCAGAGGCTGTTTGGCCCATGGGGCATGGAGGGGGAGGGGGAAGTGGCAGTATTGGCCCATGGGGTAGGAAGGGGCAGGGGGCAGTACAGTCTATGGGGCAGGGTGGGGCAAGGGGCAGTATTGGCCCATGGGGTAGGAAGGGGGGAGGGGCAGGGGGCTGTGCGGCCCATGGGACGAGGGGGGGGGCAGGCACTCACTGGCGCCCCCTGGCGGTGGCCGGCCAGACCCGCTGACCCCGTCTCCTCTCTGGCAGCTCTACCACAGCCGGACCTCCTGGGTCTACTCCATCGGCAACGTGCTCATGTCCATCTCGGGTGAGCGGGGGGGGCCGAGCCCGGCCAGCGGGGCCGTCCGTACTGTGCTGGGGCGGCTCGGACACGG
>NW_020688101.1:478-1486 GCF_002925995.2 Terrapene triunguis | reverse complement strand
GGGGAGCTCAGGGCTGGGGTACCAGGGGGCTGCGGGTCGGGAGTGAGTGGCACCGGCAGAGTGGGGTGGGGGGAGCTCAGGGCTGGGGTACCAGGGGGCTGCGGGTCGGGAGTGAGGGGCACCGGCAGAGTGGGGTGGGGGGAGCTCAGGGCTGGGGTACCAGGGGGCTGCGGGTCGGGAGTGAGGGGCACCGGCACAGCTGGGGGGGTCCCAGTCTCTCCCAGAGGGCTGAGCCCCGGCTGACCCTCCCCCCCACAGGGAAGACCCCCCAGCTATACTCCCACAGCCTGACCAGCCTGTACGAGCAGAGCAAGAGGGAGCAGCGCCCCGGCGTCCACATCGCCCCCCACCGGCTGCTGCCCAGGTACTGCCGCGCCCCGGGGCAGGGCTGGGGGGGGGACAAACCCCTCCCTTCCGTGGGGGACTGGGGTAGGATTGGGGGGGGGGCTATGGGCAGACCCCAGGACCCACATCCCTGCATGGCCAGCTCCCAGCCCCGCCGCGTCCTAGAGCGGGCGAGATCCCCGGTGCCCAGCGGCTGGTGCCCCCCGGGGGCCCCTCAGGCTCCCCCCCCCTCAGCCGGCTGCGCTCTGCTCCACAGGAAAAACGCCACCTCCACGAAGATCCCCGACACCAAGGGCTGCCGGGCCTGCTGTGTGGGTGAGTAAACCCCCCCCCGGGGCCCCCTGTACCCCCCGGACCCCTCTGTGCCCCCCAAATTGCCCGGACCCCCCTGTGGCCCCCAGGCCTCCCTGCACTGCCCCTGACCCCCCTGTGGCCCACAAATCCCCCAGACCCGCCTGTGCCCCCCAAACTGCCTGGACCCCCTGCACTCCCTGGACTCCCCTGTGCCCCCCATGCCCCCCTGGACACCTGCTCCTCCCCGGACACTCGCTCCCCACAGCATGGGGCCCCCAGACCTCCCTGTACCGCCTGGACCCCCGCAACCCGCAGCCACCAACCCCCCTGCGCCCCCAGATCCCCTCTCCCCACAGCACGGGCCTCCCG
>NW_020688101.1:0-378 GCF_002925995.2 Terrapene triunguis | reverse complement strand
GCCCCCCAAACTGCCTGGACCCCCTGCACTCCCTGGACTCCCCTGTGTCCCCCATGCTCCCCTGGACACCTGCTCCTCCCCGGACACTCGCTCCCCACAGCATGGGGCCCCCAGACCTCCCTGTACCGCCTGGACCCCCGCAACCCGCAGCCACCAACCCCCCTGCGCCCCCAGATCCCCTCTCCCCACAGCACGGGCCTCCCGCCCCCCCTGACGCCGCCCCTGCTCCCCACAGCCCGGCACGCGCGGAGCGGCTGCCACTACCTGTGCGGGGCGCTGGAGGCCAGCGTGGTCCTGCTCCAGTGGTACGAGCCCATGCAGAAGTTCATGCTGGTGAAGGTAGGGACCCCCAGGGGGTGAGGTGGGGGGCTGGGGGGG
>NW_020688100.1:402-1471 GCF_002925995.2 Terrapene triunguis | reverse complement strand
GGGGGGCTGAGACAGGCTCAACTGGAGTGGGAGGCAGGGAGGGATCGGGGCTGGGAGGGATCGGGGCTGGGGGGGGCAGGGAGGGATCGGGGCTGGGGGGGCAGGAAGGGATCAGGGCCGGGGAGGGATGTGGGCAGGGAGGGATCGAGGCCCATGGGGGGCAGGGAGGGATCGGGGCCGGGGAGGGATGTGGGCAGGGAGGGATCGAGACCCGTGGGGGGCAGGGAGGGATCGGGGCCGGGGAGGGATGTGGGCAGGGAGGGATCGGGGCCGGGGATTGCTGCCTGCGCCCCTGTGACCTACCCTGGTGTTGTTGGCAGGTGGGTCCCCCCCGAGCCGGCAGCTGGGACCCCCCCAAGGGCAGGATGGATCTGGACGAGCCGTACAACGGGGTGAGTGGTGGGGGGAGGGGAGGGGTCCCCAATACCCTATTGCTGAAGGGCCTGCTTGTCCCCAGCCCCCTTCCGCACGCAGGTCGGGGGTTAAAATTGGGGGTGGGGCTCCCCAAGGCTCTTCCCCCCTGGGCTCCTCAATCCCTCCCCCTTTCTGTTCCCCCTGGTGCCCTCTCTGGGCCCCTGCCCCTCCCCCATGGGGCCCATCCCACCCTCTCTTTCTGCCCCCAGGGCCCGGCACCGGGCGCCCACAGTGGGTCCAGCGTGGCAATCATCGGGGCTGAGGACGAGGATTTTGAGAATGACATTGAGCCGGTGAGTGGGGGCCTGGGAGATGGGGGGTCCCAGGGGTGGGGCCATGGGGGCTGTGTCATTGGGGAGTGGGGTGGGGGAGGGGATGAGGGAGTGGGGGATGGGGCGTGTGGAGGGAAGGGGTGTAGGGGAGGGGATGGGGGGGTGGGGGGGTGCCTCGGGGCTCAGCGGGGGGCTCATTCCCAGGCCGTCCCCCCCCCCAGACGCCGGAGGACCACAGCAGCGTGTTCCAGAGCATGGTGGTGGTGAAGACGCACCCGGCCTATCTCATGGCCTTTCTCCAGCATGTGGTTCTGCAGTTCGACTCCTGCCCTGTGGTGAGCGCGAGGGGGGCAGCTCTCGCACAGCGGCTGCGGGGGGGGGGG
>NW_020688100.1:0-302 GCF_002925995.2 Terrapene triunguis | reverse complement strand
GGTGCCTCTGCGACAGAGTGAACAGGTCACTGAATCAGCCTAGAGTCCTGGGGAGGGTCACCACGAGGTCAGTGACCTTTGACCTCCAGCCGGGGGGGGGGGCCCCCAAACACCCCCCCGGGCTTGGGGGGCGGAGGCCCCCCCCCGCCCGCCCCCCCCCCCCCGGCCCCGGGGCCCCCCCCCCCCCCCCCATCCCCTCCCCTACACCCCGTCCCTCCACACGCCCCATCCCCCACTCCCTCATCCCCTCCCCCACCCCACTCCCCAATGACACAGCCCCCATGGCCCCACCCCTGGGACCC
>NW_020688099.1:0-1063 GCF_002925995.2 Terrapene triunguis | reverse complement strand
CCTATAACTAAGGGGCTGGTTTTGACCAGGGAGGGGAATGACCCCAGGGACAAGTCCCCAGCGTAGGCGGGAGCGGGGAGGGGTGGGTGCGGGGGCTGGGAATTCAGGGACCCTTCTGGGGTGAGTCGTGGGGGTTGGATATCTGGGGACCCCTCTTGTGTGGGGCGTGGGGGCTGGGTATATGGGGACCCCTCTGGGGTGGGTCATTGGGGATGGGTATATGGGGACCCCCTCTGGGGTGGGGTGCAGGGGCTGGGTGTCTGGGAACCCCTCTGGGGTGGGGCATGGGGGGGGGGCTGGGTGACCGGGGACCCCTCTGGGGTGGGGCACGGGGGCTGGGTGTCCGGGGCTCTCCCCAGAGCCTGAGGGGGGTTAGTCTCCTGACCAGCCCCCCCTTAGCACCGGGGTAGGACCCAGGTGTCCTGGCGTGTCAGTGCCCCCCCCCCACGGCCCGTCTCTCTCTGCCCCAGCGCCCGCTAGCGCCCCCCAGCCATGGCGGAGGCCCACCAGGCCGTGGCGTTCCAGTTCACGGTCTCGCCCGAGGGGGTCGACCTGCGGCTCAGCCATGCGGCCCTGAAGCAGGTCTACCTGGCCGGCCTGCGGTCCTGGAAGAAGAAAATCACCCGGCTCCGGGTATGGGGGGACCCCACTGGGGCTGGGGAGGAGCTGTGGGGTCTGACTGTGGGGCAGGAATCGGGGGTGGGGGGGAGCTGAGGGGTCAGATTGAGGGGCTGGGGGGTACCCAAGGGGTCAGACGGTGGGGCTGGGGGGCAGGAGCTGGGGGTTAGAGGGGGAGCTGTGGGGTCAGACCTAGGAGCAGGGAGCTAGGGGGGAGGAGCTGGGCTCCCCCCCCCACTGACCCCCGTCTCCCCCCACAGAACAGCCTGGTGACGGGCGTGTTCCCCGCCAGCCCGGCCAGCTGGCTGGTCATGGCCGCAGCCATCCTGGCCAGCCAGGCCTCCCGCCTCGACCCCTCCATGGGGCTCATCGGCAAGATCAAGGAGCACCTGCCCGCCAGGTGGGGGGAGCATGGGGGGCAGGGCCAGGGAGGTGTGTGGGGCTG
>NW_020688098.1:1145-1619 GCF_002925995.2 Terrapene triunguis | reverse complement strand
GTCTCAGGGCCGCTGCCCATTAACGGAGCTGGGGGGGGGGGATTCCCGGGGGGGGCCTGCCCAGCGGTGGTTTCTCCCTCGAGCCCGCCAGGCCGCGCCCCACAGGGGGACCGGGGCTCAGCCGGGGAATCCCCCCCCTGGCAGGTACCACCTGGCGGTGACGCGGCACCACGAGAAGGAGGCGACCAGCAGCAGCCCGTACGCCCAGCACGACCCCTGGCAGCCGGCCGTCGACTTCGAGAGCTTCATCCGAAACGACGAGAACATCGAGAACCAGGTGTGGGGCGGGGCTGGGGCGGGGCCTGGGCCAGAGTTGAGCTGTGGGGTGGGCCCCTGAGGCTCTGCTCTCTGTGGAAAGGAGGGGACGGGGGGGGGGGGGGCGCCCCGCGGGGGGGGGGGGGGGGGGGGGCGGGGCCCCGGGGGTGCGGGGGGGCCTGAGGGAGTGGTGGTGCCAGGGCCCCGGTGACTGTGTGG
>NW_020688098.1:0-1045 GCF_002925995.2 Terrapene triunguis | reverse complement strand
GTGCAGGGGGGCCTGAGGGAGTGGTGGTGCCAGGGCCCCGGTGACTGTGTGGGGTGGGGTTGGGGCCCTGGGGGTGCAGGGGGGCTGCAGGCTGTGGGGGGCCCCAGGCCATGGGGGGCAGCACCGGGGCCCCGGTGACCGCGGCTCTCGTCCGTGGCAGGACCTGGTGGCCTGGGTGACGGTGGGTTTCCTGCACATCCCGCACGCCGAGGACGTGCCCAACACGGCCACGCCCGGCAACGCCGTCGGCTTCTTCCTGCGCCCCTTCAACTTCTTCGACGAGGACCCGTCGGTGGCGTCGCGCAGCCCCATCATCGTGCGGCCCCGGGACCCGGCCTTCGCCCACGTGGACGTCCAGCGCTGGACGCCCGCCAGCCCGGGGCCCTGCGTCTCCGCCGAGCCCTTTGGCTACAACGGCACCTACAGGCAGGAGTGAGCCCGGCCCTGCCGCGGCACCGGGGCCCCTGGGCTCTGCTCCGGCTGGCTGGGGCCGTGGCTGTGGGGACCGGGGGGGGGCAGCCTGTAGCCCCCAGGAGTCGCCCCCAGACAGCTGGGCCTGGGGGGGGCACAGAGGGGGGAAGGGGGCACACTGAAGGGCTTGGCCCCTCGCCAAGGGGACTGTAGTCAGTAAATACACGTGTCTTTGCCCAGCCAGCGGTGTCCGTGGGGCTGTCAGGGCTGCAGGCCCCCGTGCGGCGTGTGGGGAGTTCTGGGGGGCTGTGTCTGCAGGCGTGGGGAGGTGTCAGTGAGTGGTGTGTCTGTGAGCCGGGCGCTGGGTGTGTCCGTATGGGGAGCTGGGGGGCTGTGTGTATGCAGGCATTGGGGGGCGGGGGGGGGCCGTGTCTGCGGGCGTGGGGGGGCGGGGGGGGGCTCTCGGGCCGGTGTGGGGGCTACGATCCCGCAGCCTGCCCCGCTGGGCACCCCTGGCACAACCAGCCACTGCAGCGCTGCGTTCCCCTCCCCCAGGCCCCACGCCCACACGGAGCAGGGCAGGGGCTGTGCCGGGGCCCCCAACACCGAGGGGCACCGTGCTGCCAGGAGCAGG
>NW_020688097.1:0-1371 GCF_002925995.2 Terrapene triunguis | reverse complement strand
TGGAGGGGCCCAGCCAAGCCCCCCACACTGTCTCCCCCCACACAGACTTGGCTAAGACTGTCCAGGCTTCTGCACCAGTCCCAGGTGGTTCAGCTCCGGGGAGACATGTGGGGCCCCCCAGGGGGTGGGAAGCAGAGACTGGCCGGAGCCGGAGGGGCACTGGCGTCCGGCCAGGGGGCAGAGGGAAGCCGGCGGGTGAGGCCGGGGGTGGAGAGGAGCCATCGGCCAGTGGCTGGCTGGGAGGAGTAAGTGGTGGGCGTGGTGGGGGGAGCCAGCGGGGTCTCGGGGCGAGCAGAGCAGGCCGGGGCCCTTCTGAGCATGGGCCCGGCTCCGTGGCGCCACTGGCACCATTGTAAACCCGGCACTTGATGGGGTGGGGGTCTCTGTGGGTGGCTCCAGACTTGTAACTCCCCCCCCTCCCCATCGCTGCCCCACAGGAGCCTTCATCCTCCTCTACCTCCTGATCCTCCTGGTGGTGGGGCTCCCCCTCTTCTTCCTGGAGCTGGCGGCCGGGCAGAGCATCCGCCAGGGCAGCATCGGGGTCTGGCAGCACTTCAGCCCCCGCCTGGTCGGCATCGGCTTCGCCAGCTGCGTGGTGAGTGCGGGGGGCACGGCTGCGGGGAAGCTCGCAGCACCAACGGGAGAATTCCTGCTGGTTTCTATTGTTCCCGTTTGCCCGCCCCTGGGGAGCCTGGCCCAGTCCCCATGTCCCCATCCTTTGTCCCACTCTGGGGGGGGGGGAGGGGAGGGTGTCCCAGCACCAGGGGAGGGGTCCCCGTGTGCCCAGCTCCCAGGCCTATCTCAGCACCGGGCGAGGGGTCCCCGTGTCTCCGACACCCACCTGGGGGCCCGTCCCGGCACCGGGCGAGGGGTCCCCGGGTCCCCAGCCAGGCTCACCCCTGTCTCCGTGCCAGGTCTGCGGGTTCGTTTCTCTCTATTACAACGTGATCATCGCCTGGAGCCTCTTCTACCTCGGTAACTCCTTCCGCGCCACCCTGCCCTGGGCCAGCTGCCCCCTCGGTGCCAACCACAGCCAGCCAGGTAGGTGCTACAGCCCAGCCCCCGCCTGCCACTGGGGGGGCGCCACCCTCCCTCCGCTGCCCGGTTCTGACCCGGCTGGGCCGTGGGGGGAGGGGCGGGGGGCGCTGCCCGGTTCTGACCCGGCTGGGCCGTGGGGGGGAGGGGCGGGGGGCGCTGCCCGCTTCTGACCCGGCTGGGCCGTGGGGGGGAGGGGCGGGGAGTGCTGCCCGCTTCTGACCCGGCTGGGCTCTCTGTTGGCAGAACCCGAATGTGCCCAGAGCTCCCCCACCACCTACTTCTGGTACCGGAAGGCGCTGGACGTGAGCGAGTCGATCGGTGTCAGCGGGGGGG
>NW_020688096.1:0-2063 GCF_002925995.2 Terrapene triunguis | reverse complement strand
GGGGCTGCCCCCGTGGCTGCAGCAGGCAGGCTGTTCGTGTGTGTGGGGGACTGGCTGTGGTACTGCTGCCCGCAGAGCGGGGGGGGCAGGCTGCCCATGGGGGGCCGTGCTGACTCGGGGGTCCCCCCCAGACCCAGGAGCTCTCCAAGGAGGATAAGCTGCAGTTGCGGAAGGAGAAGAGGCAGCAGAAGAAGAAGCGGAGAGATGACAAGGGGCAGCCAGATGAGTCCTCTATCCCTGGGCACCCGCAGGCCCAGCCGCCAGGTACGGCTCGGGGGCTGCCCCTTCTCAGCGTGAACCCCTGCCACCGACCCCCAGGGCCGGGCTACGCCCCAGCCTGGGAACAGTCCCTGGGAGGGGCCTTCAGTGACCCTGACCCCCCCGGGGTCTCACTCTTCCCCCAGGGTGAGCCACGTGGCCTCCCCGCCTCCTGAGACTGGGCCCCTGGGCCTGCAGCCCCCCTGCCCCACCCCGGGAGCGCCGGGCAGCGAGTCTGGGACAGACCTGGGGGAGACGTGTACAATCTGGGGGAGCAGCACCCCCCCGCCAGCGTCTGCGGGGACACCCAGCCAGCGCGGGCAGACAGGCGGGTGTATCCGTGGCCTGGCACATGGCACAGGCAGCCCTGGGGGAGCCCGGAGAAGTGAAGGTCCCAGCAGAGTCCGTTCTGGGCAGCCGGCGCCCAGCCCAGCTGCAGTGACCCCCGTGGTTCAAGCTCTGTCTGTCTCCATCTCACTCCTTGGTCCGAGCCCCCACCCCCCGCCAGAGCCTCCAGCAGCCAACACTTATTCCCCTCTCCCCCCCCCCCCCCAGCCTGTTCTCAGCTGGGGATTGGTGTTCAGCTGCCCTGCGGAGAGGCGGGACGTCCCTCTCCCTCTGGGGCGTTGGGGCTTGAATCTGCCACTGTCACCTGCAGAGCTCCGCTGGTGGGGGCCTGGGCAGCTGGGCGACACCCACCCCCGTCTCCCCCTGCCCTGAGAGTACACAGCCCCTTTCCACCCACTCGGTAACGACGCAGCACCGAGGGGAAACTGAGGCACACACAGGGCTCATAAAATATTACAAGAAATTCCCACTTTGTCCCAAGCCTTTGCTCATTTGCATGTGGCCCCTGGGTTACGAGCCCTCTGTCTGTCCATCCGGGTCCCACCTCTGACCGTCCCCTGGGCACACCCGACCAGCCATGGCACAGCAGGGCTACTGTCCCAATGCTACTGGTGGGGACTGGAAGCCTAGTGCCTGGCCAGTCTGTGGTGGAGCAGGGACATGACCCCCGGTCTCCTGAATCCTCATCGAGTGCTCTGACCACTGCGCCCCCCTCTCCCCCCGCCATGGGCCGTGTGCTCCCTGGAGCATGGGGGTGCGGGAGGCTCCTGCACACTGACCGGTCTCTCCTTTTGTAGGGGCTGCGCCCCCCGTGCCAGCCCCAGTGCCCAGCGAGGGCCTGGCCGGCAGTGAGAAGCCGGCGGGGGGGAAGAGCAAGGCGGAGCTGCGAGCAGAGCGCCGGGCCAAGCAGGAGGCCGACCGCGCCCTGAAACAAACCAAGAAAGTGGAGTCAACCCCAGCAGCTGCGCCGGCCAAGCCCAGGCTGCCGCCCAGCGAGCCCCAGTCCAGTAAGGACAGAGCTGCCATGCCACAGCTGCTCCCCTCCTTGGCATTGTGGGCTCAAAGGGGTCAAGGCAGCGCCTCCTGGGTGGGGCTGGGTGAGCCGCCGGGAGTCCGGGGCAGCAGCCCCTGGGTGAGGCTGGGTGAGCTGGTGGGAGTCTGGGGCAGCAGCCCCTGGGTGGGGCTGGATGAGCCGCTGGGAGTCCGGGGCAGTGCCGGCTGGGTGAGCCGGCGGAGGTCCAGGGCAGTGCCCCCTGGGTGAGGCTGGGTGAGCCGGCGGAGGTCCAGGGCAGCGCCCCCTGGGTGGGGCTGGATGAGCCGCTGGGAGTCTGGGGCAGCGCCCCCTGGGTGAGGCTGGGTGAGCCAGTGGGGGTCTGACTCCGCATCCCCTGGGTGAGCCGGTGGGGGTCTGACTCCGCATCCCCTGGGTGCTGCCGCATCTCCCCAGTGCCCAGGTC
>NW_020688095.1:375-1283 GCF_002925995.2 Terrapene triunguis | reverse complement strand
CAAAAAGCTAGACATGACGGCACAGATATTCAACTCATGTCACCTGGCCCAGTTCCATAGCACTATGCCAATTTACTTTCGCTGAGGAACTGGTCTAATTGACTTCAGTGGGGCTGGGGCTGATTTACACAACAGCTGTTTGGGGATCTGGACCCTTTAACTCCAAGGCAGCTAGAGGTGATTTACAAAAACTGGGGCTCTGACCCATTCACTCCAGTGGAGCTACCCTGATTTGAACTTGCTGAGGATCAGACCCATTGATACCAATAGATCTAGGGCTGATTTATACCCTCTGGCTCTTTGTATTTCATCAGTTTCTCTGACATGAATGTCTAGTGTAAATTACACATTTTTAAACAGTGCATCTGCAGCCAAAGGAGCCTTTTATTTTAAGAAAGAAAGAAAGAAAAAGAAAGAAAGAAACCTGGGCTATTCATCCCAATAAAAGTTGAAGATTAGATGCAGAAAATCTCCACAACACTGTCCCCAGTGGGAATGAATCGCTCTGTCACTCTTACAAGTTATACTTGTAACTAATCCCAATGGACAAAGAGCTAGGACAGAGCAGACTGGTTACAAAAGTTTGACTCTTCTTTGGTTCAGTTTCATGGGCAAAGAATATGGATTGGAAACTGCGTCATCGGCCAGATCCCCAGCTGGCATAAATGGATGTAGCTCATGGAAGTCAGATCCCCAAGTGGTGTAAATAGCCCTTGCTACTCTGAAGTCAGTGAAAGTGTATCAATTTACACCAGCTTAGGACCTGGTCCTTAGTTTTTAGTGTTTGTCCCTTAGTGACAAACTTCAAGCAGCCAGGGCAGCCTGAGCTGTGGGTTCCTCTGGTAGCTGCATCCCAAGTGCTGCTGGTGCAATGCAGGAGAAAAACATCTCTGCTCCCCTAGAGGTGA
>NW_020688095.1:0-275 GCF_002925995.2 Terrapene triunguis | reverse complement strand
CCTTTGCGATCCAGCCCTGCTTTGTTTTTAACTAAAAGGTCTTCAAGAGATGCTGCCATTGTGTGAGATCCAGGGCAGGTGCTGTTCCCCCTCTGGGGGGTTAGGGTCAACTAGGGCAGGTTGTCAGGGTGGTTTGCTCCTGAGGTGAGAGCAGAGCTGGGGTCACAGCCCTGGAGAGCAGATTCAGCTATTTAGCCCCAGAGCAGGGATATCCTGGGCTGTGACCTTGTCTGAATCCGGCACAAGCCAGGATCAGCTCTAGAGCTGGGAGTGTC
>NW_020688094.1:0-1241 GCF_002925995.2 Terrapene triunguis | reverse complement strand
CTGGGATGCGGCTGGCTCTGGGGGAGGTATCTGGGCACCCCTCGCCCAGGCTGGGATGCGGCTGGCTCTGGGGGAGGTATCTGGGCACCCCTCGCCCGGGCTGGGATGCGGCTGGCTCTGGGGTGGGGTCTGGTTATCCAGGGCCTCCTTGCCCAGGCTGCGACGCCGTCCCCCTGGGATCGCAGGGCCCGGGAATACCCCCCCCCCAACTCACCTCCACAGCGTAGTGCAGGGCGGAGGAGGCCGGGTGCAGGCTCAGGTTCTGGAAGGGTTTGATGTGGGGCTGGCCCCAGCCCCGCTCCCGGTCCCACTCCACCATCAGCATGTGGTCGGTGAAGTGCTTCCCGAACTGCAGCTGCCCCACTTCCGGCTTGGTCTTCGGCTCATTGGTCAAGTCCACCCGCAGGTCCGAGGCCTGGAAAAGAACCCAGGCATCCTGGCCCCTGGCTCTAACCACTAGATCCCACTCCCCTCCCAGAGCCGGGGAGAGAACCCAGGAATACTGGCTCCCAGCCCCCCCTGCTCTTACCACTAGACCCCACTCCCCTCCCAGATCCAGAGAGAGAACCCAGGAGTCCTGGCTCCCAGCCCCCCGCCCCCCAACTACTAGACACAGAGAACCCAAGCGTCCGGGCTGGCACTAACCTTGAAGAAGGTGCTGATGGGTCTCCAGGGGCCGACGGGCAGCAGCCGGTCCAGGGCGGCACAGAATCCACCTGGCAAAACCTGCGGGACAGAGGGACGAGTGGCTGGGGTGGCAGGGGCTAAGGGAGCCCCCATTTCCCGGGGGGCAGGCTGGAGAGGTCCCCCGGCCTGGGGCCAGCCCTGCCTGCCGGGGGAGAGCGCCCCCTGCTGCCCCGCCCATCACTCTCTGACCCCGTTTCTCGCCATCTGAGCAAATAGGGGGTTAATGTGTAACCCGGCTCCGGGCCGGGGGGAGGCAGAGTCCCCGAGGAAGGACCCGCCCCCCCCTCCAGGCAGGGGGCACCACGGGCGTCGTGCCAGGCCCCCCACACAGGGCCCCTCATTGGGGATGCAGTTGGCAGCGCCAGGCGTGGGAACCTGCCCCCGCCAGCAGGATCAGCTGCGTCCGTCCGTCCCCCCTGCGTCCCCCGCCCCCCCGCCTGGACTTCGCTCCCCACTGAGCCGTGCTGGCCTCCAGGCAGGAGACACAGAGCCGGGGACCACGCAGCAGAGACCCTGGGGCTGTCGCCCCCCAACGTGCCGGGGTGCAAGCCAGC
>NW_020688093.1:0-1297 GCF_002925995.2 Terrapene triunguis | reverse complement strand
GGGGAGTCTCCTGGGCTGTTAGCAGTGCAGGGGCAATGACACACAGCAGGGAGCAGGCTGCCCCCCCCCCGCAACGCACAGGTCCATCGTCCAGCCCCCTCCCCCTCACAGCACGGATCGCTGAGACACAGAAATGGGCGGGACCCCCCCGGCCTGGGGCAGCATCAACGCCGGGGTCCCCGCATTGCTCAAGAGTTGCGGGGAGGGGGCGGCCAGTGTGGAGTGACCCCTGTATGTATGACAGGGGAATAAACGATCCTACCCACGGCTCCCTGCTAGCCCAGCCCTGCCGGTGCCCCCCACTCCCGACCCAGAGAGAGAGAGAGAGAGAGAGAGAGAGAGTGAGAGTAGGGTGACCAGACAGCAAGTGTGAAAAATCGGGATGGGATGGGGTGGGGGGTGGAGTAATAGGAGCCTATATAAGAAAAAGACCCAAAAATCGGAACTGTCCCTATAAAATCGGGACATCTGGTCACCCTAAGTGAGTGAGAGAGAGAGACAGAGTGTGTGTGTGTGTGTGTGTGTGTGTGTGTGTCAGCCAACAGCAGTTGGCTGGCTCCTGTTTTGCTTAGGATGGGCGGGGAGCCAGGACTCCTGGGTTCTCTCCCCAGCTCTGGGAGGGGAGTGGGGTCTAGCGGTTATAGCAAGTGGTTGTGGCTGTCTCTCTCTCCCTCTCCCCCCCCATTTGCACCCCTCAATGTTTCTATCCACCCCCCTCCGTGTATCTGCCCAGGGATTAGGTTTAGCTGATGCTGGTATCAGACCTAGAAGCAACCCGGGGCTGTGTTCTCCCGGGAGGGGCTGAACCAGCCGAGATCGCCAGCGCCATGAGGCAGGACCCACACCCTAGCGGCAGCACAGCACCCCCGACAGCTGCAACACCCCCCCCAAACCCTTCCTGCACTCTAGCCTGCACCTGGGTGAGCCCTTCCTTCTCTCCCTTTCTTCCCACCCCACAGACGCCCAAGGACCCTGGCAGGAGAACAAAGGGGCTCGGAGACGTTCCCGTCACGCTTCCAGCCCCCAGATTCCTCCTCCGACGTACGCCCCCCACCCTCAAGCAAACGTCCCAGCGCAGCTTTGTCCCCCCAGGGCCGGTCACGGAGCCAGGAGACGGGGAAATTTACTGCACCAAGCCAAGAACCACCCAAAGTCAATATCACACGGCGGGGTTCAGAGCTGGGGAGGGGCCGAGATCAGCCGGGAGATCTTAACCCATTGGGGGGCTGCGAGTCGGGAGTGAGGGGCACCGGCAGAGCTGGGAGGAGGGAGCTCAGGGCTGGGGTAGCAGGGGCTG
>NW_020688092.1:0-2248 GCF_002925995.2 Terrapene triunguis | reverse complement strand
CTCAATCCGGCGCGGCTGCCTTGTCAGCCGCTTTTGGGTCTTTAGATAGCCGTCCGGGGGGAAATACCGGACATTTTTAGCTTTTTACAAATTCCCCCCGGACGGCTATTTAAAGACCCAAAAGCCGGACATGTCCAGGGAAACCCGGACGTATGGTAACCCTAGATTTGACGACCAAAAAACCGGACATGTCTGGGAAAATCCGGACGTATGGTAACCCTATTTTTACCTGTAGTCGAAGTTTGAGCCCTGAGAGCTGCTGGAGGCCGGGTGTCAAGAAGTAGAGCAAGAAGGATTCATATCAAATTACTTGTGCTGACAAACCCCCACTTGCATAGGGAAATCAGGAGCCTCACAGGTGAAGTGTTGTGCATAAACTTCCTATTGCATCTTTGCTGCACAAAAGAAAGAGGACAGGCTGAATCTGCCTCACTGAGAAAGATGAACTGTTACAGTTGTGGCCTGCAGAATGCTAAACTTTCAATAAAAAACACTGATAAACATGACAATTGCAAAATCTGACAACTAAGAAGAGACACAAACATACACATTGATATACTTCATGCAAATTTCATTCCCTTTCCATGTTGATAATAATTTGCTACAATAAATACTTGGACCATTACAAAACTGGTGGGCTAGCTTGATTACTTTCAACCAAAGACTCATTACACACACACACACACACACACACACACACACACACACACAGAAAATGGGGCAAGGGGAAAATCAGCTTAAACATGTACAAAACAATTGTTTTGGACATTTGCATTGTATTAGATGTTCAATGCCTAAGCAATAGCAAAACGAGTGAGAATGGAACTTTATTTTTTTGTATCTGTCACAAAATTTAGCTAGCTGGTGCGTGCTAGCCGAGCACTGTCCTGAGCCGCCTGATGCTTATGTAGAACACTGACAAACCATGTGTGTCAATGTTCCCCCATAGCATCTGACTCCCTGGAGACCAACAGCTGTCTACTGCTACCAGCTAATTAAGTTACTCTTAGTTCAAATGGTGCTGGATTGTGCTGTGCTGCTGAAGGCTCATGGTTCAAATTCTGCTGATGACCCATGTGGGGAATCATTACGCTTAAGCAGGAGCAAAACTTCTCTGTGCTCTCTCCACCTACCTCCTATGTACCCTGTGCCACAAAGGCTGGATTGTACCCTTTCTTGTTGAAGATTAAAGCTTTATGACTCAAACTGCAAAAGTACCAAGGACCCACAATCCCAATGAAATCAGGGCATTAAGTCACAATCACGTTGCTACAAGTAGCTTTTAATTTTCTTTCATGCATTCAAATTTGTTCTTAGCAGCAAAGAAATTAATCACAACAATGGCCATGGCAATTCACAATCAGAAGGAAACAGATGGTATGATGCAGCATTTCCCAAACAGCAGCCATCCTCATATCACCAGAAAAAACAACCTGAGTATTTTCCTTGCTGTTGGGTTACTATAACAAATAAGTACACAGACAGAATTTCTTCTGTGCTCTGTACTGCATCAACAGGCTAATTAGCCGTTTGAAAAGATAGCAATATTCTTTGAACATTAATTGGCAATACTAACTAGACTGCACCTGATCCCCTCTTTCTACTTTGTAAACAATAATATGCACAGGGGAACACCACTGTGACTACATTTAATGACTATGCACAGAGTGGTGGAATCAGAAAAAACCATGAAATGGAGCAGGTTTAATTTTTCCACTTACTTATTTGAATAATTTCTACTTTCAGCTGCACACAAGAATGTTACCATTCCATTAATTTCCATTTTATAAGTTGTAATTGAATCTTCCTTTGAGAATTTATGACTGTCCAAGCATTTTTTCCCCACCACAGTAAAGTAAGTTTAATTTCATGAGCTCCAAGAAAAACCAATTTGCTGTTTGACACACTCATCATTTCTTTCACCTGTGTGTGCATACGGGTATCTTATCTTTGCTGAACATCTTGAAACCCCTGATGTCATTTTCCCAACACTGATGAGTAAGTTATTTCCTACAACCTTGTATTAACTACATAGCTCTGAAAAGTTCACATGTAGAACAAAATGACCCTCCTCCATGAGTGCAAAAGGTTCTGGTGCACCAGAACTGCACTGGTGCTGATACAAGAGGATGCAAGGCACACATACCCTATATGCCCTCCAGCTCCCAGCACACAGGGGGTGGGGTGGGCTGAAGGATCTGCTGCTCTATGGATGAGTCCATCTTCTCTCCCACTCCTCCTGCAGGGG
>NW_020688091.1:0-6598 GCF_002925995.2 Terrapene triunguis | reverse complement strand
GGGACTCTGCTCCCCAGGTCCTTCAGAGACCTCCCACCCGAGGGGGCCCCCTCTCTCCCGCCTCATGGACCCCCAGCCCCCTCCCACCACTGCCCCACCGGTGCCCCCACTTCCCCACCTACTGCTGCTCCCCCCACAGCACAGGGGCCTTACCTGAGGTCCCCTTGCCGGGATCGTGGCCCCAGCACATGACAGTCCCTCCCCCGTCTCCCCCAAGCACCCAGTCTAGGAGCCTCTGATCTGAACCCCCCCAGACATCACTGCCATTTGGCAAGATGGGAAGCAGCAGCCCCTCACCCCCCTCCGTTTGTGCTGTGGCTCGTTATGGGCGTGGGGGGAGATGGTTTAATGGTGGGGGCAGATTCCTTCTACCCCTATTTGCTGCATCTCCGCTAGGGGGCAGAGACGCTGGAGTGCAGACCCCCAGCATACGGTCGGGGGGCCTTTACCACACTAGGGACACAGCCGGGGATCATGCCCCAGGACGGGGCCTTTCGCTGGTTTAAGCACACGGGGCTTTGAGGGTTATGGGAATAACTTCCAGTGTAGCCTGACCCAGGTACTGTGGAAGAACCAGGACTTGAATTCAGGTCTCCCACATGCCAGGTTAGTGTCTTACTCACTGGACTGTCCTGCTGCCCTCCCTCAGTACCCCCCACCCCCTTCAAAAAATTATCCCCCCGGACTCCATGCTAGTCTCTGCTCCTTTTCCTCAGTGGCTGGACCGGCAGGTCCCGCTCCGTGGGGCGGGAGAACCCGGCTGGGCGGTGTGGCCTGAGGAGACACTGCAGGGGCAGGGAAGGGATATTCCATGGCTGGGGTAATTGTTGCCAAGAAGCCGGAGGCAGCGGAAGGGAAGAGGGGGCCTGTGGGACATGGGGGGTGTGTGTGAGATTTAATGTTTTAAAAACTAAGGAAATTAAATGCTCAAAATCCTTGTCAATGCAGAGTTAAGGCTGCCAAAGGCCGTCACCTGGGCAGCTTTCCAGAATGTGGAATGTGGCTAAATGCAAACCTCTGAAACCCAGGAAATGCAGCATTAAGGGCCACGCTCCTCCTGCAACACCACCTTAACTCTGCCCTCGGAGTGCTGCCCCAGCATGCCAATAATGCACCAACTAGCCTGTTCCAGAGCTCTTCGGGGGCAGAGCCCGTGAGCAATGTAGGGGCCGAACACCATCTCTTTGCTAAGGCAATGGCGGGGGTTGGTCAGTGTCACTGCCCCCTGCCTCTATTCCACCCTGGTCCCATGGCCTGCCGGGGATATGGGTTTCTGGCTCCTTCATGGAGCTGTGAGCACGGGCGTGTACCTGGCGTGGTTCACCCCTGTCCCCGACACCGGCCCCTTCTGCGGCGTGAGGGAGAACCTGGCACCCGCCAGGTTGAAGCCCCTATTCCGGCTCCTCCTTTTCCCCACACCTGTTTATAGTCACACACCCTGTCCGCGGCCCCACCAAGTCACGAGACCTCGTCAACCTCCTCCTGGCCCTGGCCAAAGTGCCCGTCTTCAACCCCAGGAGGAGGATTCTGGACGAGGGGGGGGCTCTGCGACGGGGGGGCCTATTTCCACTACTCCCCGGTCTCACGTACCCGGGCAGAGTTTCTCTGGGCGGCGTCCCCTGGCTCCCTAGGCAGCTGTGAGGAGCAGTGGGCGCTGCCTGGGGTTCTCTGCTCACTGTCCCCCTCTGGATGAACATGTGACCTTCACTCCTGACCCTGTTGTTCGTTAGTTGTCCCCCGCATTCAGTTGGTTCCCGGGTCCAGTGGTCCCTCCCACAAGGCTGGGGGAGGGGCCTTTAGATGTGCCCGCCCACCTCCCAGGATTTCCAATAAGGCCCCCTTGCTGGGGAAACGGGGCCAGCTGCACCCGTGTGAAAATTACCTGCCTCCCAGCCGGAGAGGCAGGACTGATGGGGCCAGGTGTTCCCCTGAGGAGCACCTGGGCCTTATAAAAAGGGCTGGAGCTGCTGAGTGGGGCAGGAGGCCGGTTGGACTGTGCTGTGGGGGCAGGATCTGTAGGAAGCAGGGAGGTCTCCGATGGGGAGGAAGCCGGGCTCAGCTACCCGAGCAAAGCAGAGCTCAGAGGGAGCCCCGGAGGAGGCCGGTGACCTTCTGGTGGTTGGACTCTTGAGCCCCTGGAAGGGGCCTGCCCTGGAAAGATGAGCTGGCCGAGGGCTGGGCTGCTGAAGTGGCGGGAAGGGCTTGGACACTGGTGCACTCCGGCTCCTGTTCTTGGCCTGTGACGCACAAGAGTCCAGCCCCCCCGTGGGCTGAGGCTTTGGTCTCCTTTCGGTTGTTGGGCAGCGGCTCTCAACCTATTTACCATTGTGGGCTGCATCCCATACTACCTCTCCGGCCCGGAGGACGTCCCATGGGCCGCTGATCGGGCCACAGGTGGCCCACAGGCTGCAGGGTGAGACCCACTGGATTAGGGTGTGGGTGCTGGGAGGTCAGACTCCGTGGTCTGGTGGGGCTTCTGGCCTTCAGCTCTATGACTGGGAACCAAAGGGGGGGTAGAGTGGGAGAACCCCTGCAGCGCTGGGACCTGGCTGTAGGGGGTGCTCTGGCGTGTTTCCCCCTTTACGGGCAGGAACAGCAAAGGGGGGCTGCTGCCCCCCCCGGAGCCCACCCCATACAACCCACGCCAGGCCTGCGAAGGATCCTCACCCTCTGCGGAGCTCAGCCCTGGAAAGGGGCGTCTGTGACCCCGCACGGCACTTGTGCACCTCTCCTCGTGTCACCGTCACGATTCCAATTCATTCCGCCCCATGTGACCCGGCTCCCCCAACGCGGTGCGGGCGGCGAGGGGCTGCCACTCAGCGCTGTGAAACACCACCCTCAGCACCGCACGCGCTGAGTCCCTCCTCACTCCTGCTTGCAGCCGCTTCAGAGACTTTAGGGCCGTAGGATCCCGGGGTCTGACCTCCTGTACGTTGCAGGCCACAGAGTTTCAGCTGCTTTCCCCTGTATTGAGCCTAACTTGGGTTTGACTAAAGTATCTTCCCTTCCAGCCAAGCAGTGGGGCTGGACTGACCCCCAGAGCCAGGCCTGTATTTCGCTCACTTTGGATGCTGATGTCGGCCTGCCCCAAGGTTCTGGGGGAGCCCCCTCCTGTCCATCGAGCACTCCTGGCCCTTCGCCCGCGTGACGCGTCCAGGAGCTGAGGGGACATTGTGCCAGGCACTGACACTGATATTCACACTGGGCGAGTGCTGCCCTTTGCATTGATTGTTTTGTTTCTCTGGCATCGTGCTTTAGCAATTGAGTCGTCTGTTACGTGCGTGTCTGTTCCCTCTCCTGGTAACACCCCCGCGCTGACCCAGGCCTGGGGCCGGGGGCACAGCGGTGGTGCTGCAGGGCTTCAGAGGGTTAGGGTTAGCTGCTCTCTGCGTTCAGGGAAGGCATGGGGCAGCGCTGGGCAACCTTCACTCTGCACTTAATCGATTATAACCTTGGTTTCCTTCTCTTGGACCCGTGAGATGATCGAAGCTGTGAAGAATCTTTCAAACCCCCCCACTGCTGTCTGTCTCTTCGGCGTCTCGCTAGCCCAGGGCTGCGCTAGCCGAATGGCTTGCACCCCGTGCAAGGTGCCCCTAGCTCGTCACGGCTGCACTTCGCACCCGCTCTGCTCTGCTGGACGGGACTGTGCAGGGAGACAGGAGGTGGGGCCAGGCTGCCCCCCTCCCAGCCAGGGTAGCGACTTGTCCATCCCCACTTTGCCCCCCTCTCGTTATCCCGCTCCCTGCAGCACCTTCTACAGGCTGGAGCAGGGGAATGACCTAGCCCCCCAGCAGGATTCATTCCAGGGCCCCTGCCTGCTCTGGGTCATGGGCTCCCCCCCAGCAGATCTCTCCAGAGCTTCCCTCTTTCTGAACCGGTTAAACATTAACGGCTCCCACAGAGCCTAGGGGAATTTCACACTGCCCCAGCGAGTTCAGACAGATTCGCCTCAGCGCGGAGATGCCTGGAATTCAAGAGATCTGGAGGCTCGCGCCTGCCAGGGCATCTGTCCATGGAAGAGTTCACACAAGCGCACGCACTTGTTGCTGTGTGTCGGGCCTGGTGTGGGGGAAACCCTCAGTGGGCGGGCAGAGCTGGGCTGCCCGGGGAGTGGGAGCCATGGATAAACAGGGACAGGCCTTGCGCTAGTGACAGAGGCTGCATGGGACAGGACACTGCAAGGCAGCGATCAGCCGCGGGCACCCCAGCTGCAGCACAGAGCCAGGGAGCCACTCTCCCAACCCCTCCAGGACTCACGCATACCCACTAAGGGAGCACTCAAGGAAGACAAGGCCGTTGCAGAGAAGCTAAATACATTCTTTGCATCGGTCTTCACTGCAGAGGACGTGCGGGAGATTCCCGCACCTGAGCCATTCTGTTTAGGTGACAAACCTGAGGAACTGTCCCAGACTGAGGTGTCAATAGAGGAGGTTTGGGAACAAATTGATACATTAAACCGTGATAAGTCACCAGGACCAGGTGACCGAACTCAGATATGAAATTGCAGAACTATTAACTGTGGGATGCAACCTATTGCTTAAATCAGCCTCTGGACCAGGTGAGGGGATAGCTGATGTGATGCAGATTTTTTAAAAGGGCTCCAGAGGCGGTCCTGGCAATTACAGGCCGGGAAGCCTAACTTCAGTACCAGGCAAATTAGTAGACACTATAGTAAAGAACAGAAGGCTCAGACACTCAGATGAACGCAATATGTTGGAGAAGAGTCAACATGGCTATTGTAAAGGGAAATCATGCCTCACCAATCTATTAGAATTCTCTGAGGGTGTCAACAAAAATGGACAAGGGGGACCCAGCTGCCTCCCACCTCCTGGAGTTGGTCCTTTGGCTCAAGCATCTGAGGTCTGGGCGTGGATCTAAGGTCCGGTGTTCAAACCTGCTGAGAACCCGTGGACGAGATGGCATGTGGAGCGTGTGCAGGTTTTTTGGTGGGGGGGTGCCTGCAAGGCTACCGGTGACTGGGTATTTGTTTGCATTCACGTCTCTTTCAAGTGCAGCAGCGGGTGCTAGTAGCTGGGACCTGCCGGGTCCCCGTCGGGGTGTGCAGTGCAGCTCGCTCAGCGCGTGTCCCTGGGCGTAGCGGATGGGGGCTCAGTTCAGCATCCTCAGGGGAGAGGGGGGTGCAACTGGTTCCCTCTGACATTCAGGGCAGGGGGTCTCCCATGCTCACATAGAACCTGACTCACACCAGCAGTGTGGGTGTCATGTCCCCCTCTAGAGCCTGGCCATATACAGGATAACAGCCTACTACTGCTGCCCACTAGTGGGGTTGCTCCTTTCAGAACATAAGAATGGCCATACTGGGTCAGACCAATGGTCCAGCTCACCCAGGGTCCTGTCTTCCAACAGTGGCCGGGTGCTTCAGAGGGAATGAACAGAACAGGACAATTAGCAAGTGATCCATCCCCTGTCGTCCACTCCCAGCGTCTGGCAGTCAGAGGCTTAGGGACACCCAGAACGTGGGGGTGCGTCCCTGACCCTTGGCTAAAAGTCACTGATGGACCTGTCCTCCAGGAACTGATCTCATTATTTTTTTGAACTCAGTGATACTTTTGGCCTTCACAACATCCCCTGGCGAGGAGTTCCACAGGTTGACTGTGCATTGTGTGAAGAAATACTTCCTTCTGTTTGTTTAAACCTGCTGCCTGGTAATTTCATAGGGTGGCCCCTGGTTCTTGTTATGTGAAGGGGTAAATAATACCGGCCTGTTCCCTTTCTCCACATCATTCAAGATTTTAAAGACCTCTGTCATATCTCCCCGCAGTCGTCTCTTTTCCAAGCTGAACAGTCCCAGTCTTTTCAATCTCTCCTCAGCTAGAGGCTGTTCCATGCCCCCTAAGCATTTTTGCGGTATCTTTGTTGCGATGGGGTGACCAGACCTGCAGGCAGTATTCCAGGTGTGGGCGTCCCATGGATTTATATGGCGGCATGAAGGTATTTGCCATTGTATTATCTATCCCCGTCCGAGTGGTGCCTAACGTTCTCCTAGCTGGATTGACGGCTGCTGCACGTTGAGGGGCTGTTTTCAGAGAACTCTCCACGTGCCGGGAAATGGGAGACCTGGGTTCTAATTCCATCTCTGCCACTGACCCACTGCATGACCTCGGGTGAGCCCTTTGTGCCTCGATTTCCCCACCCACCTCGGGCCTGCTCCTTGGTGCCAGGGGGAGGAAGGAGCCAGCTGCTGGGGCATGGGGGGAACACGCGCATGCCCCCTGTCTCCCCTGCCTTGCTCCTCGCCTGGTCTTTCCCTTCCCACGACAGCGGCAGATTCCTACCTGCCACATGGGCCGATCCCAGCCCCTGCTCTCTCCACGCAGCCTCGGGGCGAGTCCTGAGGTGCTGGGGGCTCCCAGTGCAGAAGGCAGCTCTCGCCACGCATCGCCCCGTGTCTGAGCAGGGACACTCCCATGCACATTCCAGCGCACCAGCCCCACACCCTCCCCAGCACCAGCCCTGTGGCGCAGCCTTATTAGGAAGCCAGGTGTTGGCTTGGGACGGGGGCAGGCCAGCCCCCCCAGGGAGACAGAGGGGGGACCCGATGGAGTGGGGCTGCATCTCAGCGGGCACTAGTGAGGGT
>NW_020688090.1:0-2795 GCF_002925995.2 Terrapene triunguis | reverse complement strand
GCCCGCGATTCCCAGCCAATGGGAGCTGCCGGGGCGGTGCCCGCAGACGGGGCAGCACGCAGAGCCTCCTGGCTGCGCCTCCACGTAGGAGCTGGAAGGGGGACATGCCGTTGCTTCCGGGAGCTGCCTGAGATAAGTGCCATCCAGAGCCTGCACCCCGGCCGAGATCAGGGCCCCGTCGCGCCAGGCACTGTACAAATCTAGACTGGGAAATAGTCCCTGCCCCAAAAAGCTCACTCGCTAAGCAGCCCCCTCCCCAATGCCCAGATGCCGGGGGACAAAGGACTCTGCAGTGACTCCTTGTGGTGGGAACAGAATTTTGACTCTCCTGATTCATGGGGCAAGTTTGAATTGAGGAGATGGTTTCCGCACCTCCCCCCCCCCCATGGGACAGAACAGGGCGGGGGGGGGGGCGCTCTCACCTTCCTGGTTTATAACAAGCTGTTTTCTCTGTCCTGGTCCCCACCCGGGGAGCCCCGGAGCGCCCCACCCTGGTGATGCAGCCAGATGGCACCAGAGCGGTTGGGATGTTGGTTTCGGCCCATGGTTCTGGCTGGTGTGAACGGCCGCCGGGCTGGGCTCTGTTCTTCCCTGGGGCCAGCTCTGCTTTTCCCTCCCTGGAGCTCGTGGGGGTCAGCTCAGCCAGGCACACTCCGCCAGCGCTTTGTCTCCACGCAGGGTTTACGCCGTGCTGGCTAACTCTGGCCCAGACACCTCGTTCTGTGCAGTGAAGGCAGAGCCGCTGGATCTGTGTGGCCTGGGCGGGGGCTGGGCTAGCCACCCGGCTACACCCCTGGTAGTGGGGGGCTGGCTGAGCCGCTGTCCGTCCCGCTGCGGCCACGCGGCTATTTTTAGCATGCTGGCGTGAACAGAGCTAGCCCGGGTCTGGCTCCCCGCGCTGGGAAGCACCCATCACTGGGTGCTGTGTGGGCCCCAGGGCAGGCGGCGGGCACTGGAGCATATGGACTGGTGGCCCCGGAGGTGAGATCTGATGTGCCTGGCACAGCGGGGGCCTGATTCTGGCAGCGGATGGCACCGCAATCCAAACCAGCACCAGCCCCTCTTCTCCGTAGATTCCTGCGCTCTCGGTAGGAGCTGCCGCTGCACCCATCACCATGGTATCTGGGCCCCTTCCAGTCACATGGGGCTCGCTCCCTCGTATTCTCTCCCTAGGTGAGCGTACGGGATCCTCCCCCCGCGGCTAGGGCCCAGCCTGCCTGGGGGGCAAGTCAGGGCAGTCACCCTCCGGGAGGGGGAGAAATACCCGGCTTTAGACGAAAGGGCTGGGCCCTCGCCTGCCAGCGCTGGGGTGGCTGGGAAAGGGCAGCACGGGGGTGGGGGGGCAGAGGTATTTGCAGGGGATGCATCTCTCTCTGTAGGGGCTCTCCCAGGCGGGGTGGCGCCCAGCCCCGTGTACAAGGGGAGCAGCATGGCTGGAGTTTGGGCCGTTTTGGGCCAGGGGCACTTGTCTGTTGGGACTGGGACGGAGCCCCCAGGCACGTTGCATACCCGGGCCGGTGACCAACTACTCGCTGGCAATTCGCTCCCCTGGCTGCCCAGAGGGGCTGTGTTCCGGGCTGCAGATGAGGGGTCAGAGGTGCCCCCTCCCGCCAGCTGGTAGCGTTTCAGAGCATGACATGCTGGGAGGAGGGGTGGAAGTGGGGCAGGAACTGAGGGAGGGAGGTGGCTGCCTTCCAGTCATTCAGGACAGGGTGGGTCACAGAGCCACTCGCTTCCCAGGGACACGCCTTAGGAGGGAGCCCACAACCCGCCGTGTCTCTTGCTTTCGATACATTTGGCTTTTCACTCCCAACCCTGCTGTGTTTAAATGGGGAAGCCCAGCCCCTGCCTGTGGTGAGCTACCGAAGTCCAAACCACTGAGCTCCAACGGGAGAGGGAGCATGCAAAGGACAAAGAGCCATCCGAACGCAGGGCCACC
Organism: Terrapene triunguis; assembly: GCF_002925995.2. Lineage (NCBI taxonomy): Eukaryota > Metazoa > Chordata > Testudines > Emydidae > Terrapene > Terrapene triunguis. The sequence continues at coordinate 856 of NW_020688090.1, read as the reverse complement.
CACTGAGCCCAACTCCGTTGTGAGGATAGCGTGCCTACCCCGGGGGTTTGCAAAGGGGGCTGCTAATGAGATGCACAGGAACTGCGGTTCCTGTGAGAGAATGCAGCTGCTTCTGGGGTGGAGCGGGGGCTGTTTAACAGTGCACAGCCACAGCTTAGGGGGTGTGTGTGTGTGTGTGTGAGGAGTTCTGTGCCCAATGGGATCTAGGGAGGAAGAATGCCCCAGAGAAAGACGGACCTGCTCCCTGGCTGACCCACAGAGACCTGCACCCGAAGCTGCTGTGGGAGGGGGTGGGGGATGTTTCCGTCTGTCGGGTGCTGTTCAGTCTCCTGGAGGTTCAGATGCTGCCTAGGGCCCCGGTCCCTGGGTTCAGACCCTTAAACCCGGCTGGAGGAGGAACCTCCCCTCTCTCAGTGGACTCCTGCCCCCGCTAGCTGACTCAGGGAGAGGGAATCTGAGCAAGGCAGGAGCTGACTCAGCCAGAGGGAGGAGAGGGAGTTTTGAGGGGTGGAGAACCAAGCTCGGAGATGCCGCCAGTTCACATGCCAGGCAGGACCCAGCTTACAGGGAGAGCCGCAGATCCTGGCCATGCTGGGACCCGTCAGGGCAGCAGAGGCCAGGCCCGGACAGCAAACAGCTGGTGGTTTGGTGCTGCAAACGGGTACTGGGTAGCGAGGCTGGAAATGCCAGAGGTGCCGGGACCATGTGAGGATTTGGAAAGAGGCAAGCACTGCCCACGGGCCCCCACGGAGCCCCCAGCATCAGAGGGGCCCGGGACTGGCACAGTCACTTGTTACAGGCCAGGCCTCTTGCTTGTCTGGCTGCGCTAGCAGGCATGACATCCTGTTACCAGCCA
>NW_020688089.1:5839-7945 GCF_002925995.2 Terrapene triunguis | reverse complement strand
TGGAACGCCGATTCTGGGCCCGGGAAACAAGCACAGACTGGTGGGACCGCATAGTGTTGCAGGTGTGGGACGATTCCCAGTGGCTGCGGAACTTTCGCATGCGTAAGGGCACTTTCATGGAACTTTGTGACTTGCTTTCCCCTGCCCTGAAGCGCCAGAATACCAGGATGAGAGCAGCCCTCACAGTTGAGAAGCGAGTGGCAATAGCCCTGTGGAAGCTTGCAACGCCAGACAGCTACCGGTCAGTCGGGAATCAATTTGGAGTGGGCAAATCTACTGTGGGGGCTGCTGTGATACAAGTAGCCAAAGCAATCACTGAGGTGCTGCTACACAAGCTAGTGACTCTGGGGGATGTGCAGGTCATAGTGGATGGCTTTGCTGCAATGGGATTCCCTAACTGTGGTGGGGCGATAGATGGAACCCACATCCCTATCTTGGCACCGGAGCACCAGGGTACCCAGTACGTAAACCGCAAGGGGTACTTTTCAATGGTGCTGCAAGCACTGGTGGATCACAAGGGACGTTTCACCGACATCAATGTGGGGTGGCCGGGAAGGGTTCATGATGCACGCGTCTTCAGGAACACTAATCTGTTTAAACGGCTGCAGCAAGGGACTTACTTCCCAGACCAGAAAATAACCGTTGGGGATGTTGAAATGCCTATAGTTATCCTTGGGGACCCAGCCTACCCCTTAATGCCATGGCTCATGAAGCCATACACAGGCAGCCTGGACAGGAGTCAGGAGCTGTTTAACTACAGGCTGAGCAAGTGCAGAATGGTGGTAGAATGTGCATTTGGACGTTTAAAAGCGCGCTGGAGATCGCTACTAACTCGCTCTGACCTCAGCCAAAGAAATCTCCCCATTGTTATTTCTGCTTGCTGTGTGCTCCACAATCTCTGTGAAAGTAAGGGGGAGACCTTTATGGCAGGGTGGGAGGCTGAGGCAAATCGCCTGGCTGCTGATTACGCGCAGCCAGACACCAGGGCGATTAGAAGAACACACCAGGAAGCGCTGTGCATCAGAGAAGCTCTGAAAACCAGTTTCATGACTGGCCAGGCTACAGTGTGAAATTTCTGTTTGTTTCTCCCTTCATGAAAACCAGCCCCCTTCATTCTCATTCATTCTCTGTAAGCAACCCACCCTCCCCCCAGCTTTCTTTCAAAGGTAATAAAGTCACTATCGTTTAAAAATCATGTATTCTTTATTAAGTGATTATAAACATAGGGAGAGAACCAAGAAGGTAATCTGGGTGAGGTTTGGGAGGAGGATAAGAGGGAAGTCTAAGGCCACTGATCAAATTCAATATAATGACAGCCTTTTGGTTGGGCTGTCCCCTGGGGTGGAGTGAGAGGGTGCACGGAGCCTCCCGCCCCGCGTTCTTACACGTCTGGGTGAGGAGGATATGGAACATGGTGAGGGGGGAGGTAGGTTATACAGCGGCTGCAGCGGCACTCTGTCATCCTGCTGCCGTTCCTGAAGCTCCACCAGACGCCGGAGCATGTCCGTTTGCTCACGCAGCAGCCCCAGCGTTGCAGCCTGCCACCTCTCATCTCGAGCATCCCTCAAGACCTTACGTTCACTGGCATCTTTCCTAAATTTAGATACAGTGTCCTTCCACTCATTCAAATGAGCTCTTTCATTGTGGGTGGATTTCATTATTTCTTTGAACATGTCGTCTCGCGTCATCTTTCTACGACGCCTTATCTGAGATAGCCTTCTGGACGCAGGAGGGAGGCTTGAAACATTTGCAGCTGCTAGAGGGAGGGTTGAAAAAAAGTAGAGAAGTTTTTAAAATGATACATTTTACAGAACAATGCTAGTACTCTTTCATGGTGAACACTATTCACATTACATAGCACATGTGATTTCAGTACAAGGTCGCATTTTCCATCTTAATATTGAGTGCCTGTGGCTTTGGTGTTAGAGATCATAGACGCAGGTCCGGGCAACAGAATTCAGCTTGCAGGCAGCCATGGTAAGCCATTGTCTTTCGGCTTCTGCGCCCTCCTTTCCAACATACCAATCAAAGCCTGTTGACTGCTGAGGTTTTCCTGTTAACCTTCAGCAGCAGAAAACAAACTAAACCCCCCCCCCCCCCCCCCCC
>NW_020688089.1:0-5739 GCF_002925995.2 Terrapene triunguis | reverse complement strand
CCCCCCCGCCCCCCCTCCCGCCATGAATTCCCTGGAATGATCAATGTACCCCTCCCCGACCGCGTGGCTGGTAACAGGGAAAATCCCTGCAGAAACCAAACTAACCCCCCCGCCCCCCCCTCCCGCCATGAATTCCCTGGAATGATCGCTTTACCCTTCCCCCCACAGCTGGTATCAGGGAAGATCCCTGCTAGCCAAACGCGAAAAGCTCTGGGCCAATTTCCCCCCCCCCCCGCGCTTGGCTAACTGCAGGGAAGGATTTCTTATCAGCCACAGGCAAACAGCCCAGTAGGAACGGCCACCTCTGTCCCCTTAATTAAGTTCCAGTATTTCAAGCAGGTTACCATGAGCGATATCACTCTCCTGAGGATTACACAGCGAGATAAAGAACGGATGTTGCTTGAATGCCAGCAAACACCGGGACCATACGCTGCCAGGCTTTGTCAGGCAATGATACCAGATTACTTGCTGCAAGCATGGCGTGGACAAGTGTCCTACCATGGAGGACGGAATAAAGCGGCACTGCCCAGAAACCTTGTGGCAAGGCTTTTGGAGTACCTCCAGGAGAGCTTCATGGAGATGTCCCTGGAGGATTTCCGCTCCATCCCCAGACACGTTAACAGACTTTTCCAGTAGCTGTACTGGCTGCGAATGCATCCCAAGTCCTCAGGGCAAAATAATCATTAAAAAACCTTGCTTTTAAACCATGTTTTATATTTTAAAAGGTAAACTCACCTGAGGTCCCTTCCATGGGGTCATGGTCTTGGCTACTGGCTTGGGAGGCTTGGGAGGGTACTTCAGTCAGGCTGAGAAAAAGCTCCTGGCTGTTGGGGAGAACGGAGTGCTGGGTGCTCTCTGCAAGATCCTCCTCCTCCTCCTCCTCTTCCCCATCCTCAGAATCCTCAGGTGTAGAGACTATCCCAGACCCGGTTTGCACGATCACAGGTGGGGTAGTGGTGGCGGCCCCCCCTAGAATTGCATTCAGCTCTGCGTAGAAGCGGCATGTCCGCGGCTCTGACCCGGAGCGACCGTTTGCCTCCTTTGTTTTTTGATAGGCTTGTCTGAGCTCCTTCACTTTCACGCGGCACTGATCTGAGTCCCTATTGTGGCGTCTCTACATCATGCCCTTGGAGATTTTTTCAAAAGTTTTGGCATTTCGTCTCTTTGAACGAAGTTCTGCTAGCACTGAATCCTCACCCCATACAGCGATCAGATCCAGTACCTCTTGTGTGGTCCATGCTGGTGCTCTTTTTCGATTATCAGCCTGCATGGTTACCTGTGCTGATGAGCTGAGGTATCTGTGGTATCTGTGGTCACCTGTGCTCTCCACGCTGAGCAAACAGGAAATGAAATTCAAATTTTCCTGGGTCTTTTCCTGTCTACCTGGGAAGTGCATCCGAGGTCAGATTGCTGTCCAGAGCGGTCAGTGGTGCACTGTGGGATAGCTCCTGGAGGCCAATACCATCGATTTGTGGCCACACTAACCCTAATTCGAATTAACAAAATCGATTTTGGCGCTACTCCGCTCGTCGAGGTGGAGTACAGAAATCGATTTAAAGCGCCCTTTAATTCGAACTAAATGGCTCTGTTGTGTGGACGGGTGAAGGGTTCATTCGAATTAACGCTGCTAAATCCGAATTAATCCCGTAGTGTAGACCAGGCCTGAATAAGCCCTAAAGTGCTCAAGTTACAGAGAGGTTTGGGGGGGAGGTGAGCCCCCTTACTACTTATAGGGACTATCTTACTTCTGCTTTATGGCCTCCTTACTTTTCACTACTGTTTAAATTAAAGCAAGCCACTTGACATTCAGCCGCTCACCTCCCCCACCCAACACACACACACACACACAGACATAATTTTTTCCCCATAATTCAAGAACTGCCAGGTTCACTAATCCTGTTCCCCTTAAATCAAATAGAGTTTTGACATGGATTTAAATGGGAGTGGGACTAGCCCCCAAGTGAGTAAAGTCAAATGGGAGGAATTATACAAATCCAGTATAGAAAGTGGCTATGGAATCCTTAAAAAAAAAAAAAAAAACCTCACAAACATAACACACGATAAACTACTATGAATATGATTTCTTATAACACTACTCCCCTGAAGGACCTTATTGGTTTCTTTTTATACTTTTTCTCCATAAAAACTTTCTAATTTTTAAAAATTGGAATATTTGTGTCATTTTGATAATGCCACTTTATTCAATTTCCCCCTTTCTAAAAATAGAAAGAAAATAACTCCAGAACAGCATTTAACTAAAATAGTTCAGGAGATATTTAAATTTAAATGTATTCTCAGTTCTCTTTAAAGTAGCAGTGAAACCAATGTAGATCAGGAAACAGTTCAAAGCTTCCTAGCCCACATACTCCCCACCCTCCACACACTTGAAGTGACAAAAATGCTCTATGGAAGGATTGCTGTTCATGACCTAGAGAAAGAAAATCATAATTGAAACACATATTCATCCTTTCTGAAGCTGCAGCCTATGTTTAATGCTCTTGCAGTGTTTGTGGTTAACCCAGGGAAGTCTGAACACACACACAGTTTTGCACACACTCCTGCTATAATTATAGATCAGCCTAGATGTTCTCGGTAGGACAGTCTGTACTTTGTTCTTATATCCTGTCCTAAAGTATATGCACCTTCTCTCTCTCTGTCATGCCAGCTTTTGTCTCCAAATGCATGTCAAATAAGTCAGGTATTTATGAGATTGTTATTTGAATATGTAGATGGATAAATCATAGGGCTAACTGCAGATATCCTCCCAGAGATTTATCTTTATGTCCATATTTGTTGCTGTTTCTTTAAGCAGTCTCTGTTTTAGGAATAAATAATTTGTGCAGGAGCATTTTATACAAGGCCTGACCTAGAGTAATTGGAAAGGATTTTTACCTACTGACAAGCTCAGTTTTCTCGCAATTTGTGGACAACATACGTGTAGGTATCTATTGTGTCCTGAGATAGACTAGTCATATGATTCCCTGCCCAGTTTTTTAGGATCATGTAGTTACATGGAGGTGAATAGGGTAGAAGTAGTATCTGTAGTCTCAGGAGGAGTACTGTGGGTTTACAGAAGCAAAACTAGCATAACAGCTTCAAAAGAGAATAACTTTACCCATGAATCAGGCCCACAACTTTTGTGCTAAGCTACATTTCTCATAGATTTAAGGCCAGAAGGGACTATCATGATCATCTAGTCTGACCTCTGTTACCTAGCAATTCTGTGTTCTTGGGGAACCAGGGTGCAGTACCCAGCCTGTCTGACTCACAAAAGACCTCCTCCCGCCCCGCCCGCCTCTGTTTGAACCAAAACCGATCAGAAGAAAGACTTACAAAAAACAATGAAAAGGCAGTGGGAGACACCCCCTGGGACAAGGGTGATCGGATTAAGGAAACTCCCCTAGCCTCATTTGCATCGAAGATGGGACAGGGAGGCATCTCTATTATCATAAAGAATGGAGAACAGAGATTCCAAGGCAAGACCCGCACTGAACTCTGGGATTAGAAAAGCAGGGAAGCACTGCATAATGGGGGATCTCTGCTCCAGATGTTAATGAACCCACACCTGCACACACCCAGCTCAGTAGTTATCAGACCAATTCTAGTAATAAATCCTATATTGGTATCTAAAATAGTGAAGCTCCCTAATTGCTTTGTGAGCTTCCTCCAAGGAACACCGCCCATAGCCAGGAATGATCAGTTCCTATTGTCTAGCCTGAATAAAGCAACTTTGGTATACTCCCTTGAGCCATCAGTTTACTCATAAACAAATCTAGTGTTCTCCCTTGAACCATTGTTGTTTCCTTACAAAAACCCCTACCCATGCTCAAGTAAGTGTTCTGATGCCTGGATCTAAAATCTGCATCAGTTCCATTGGGACTTCATCTTCTCCTGACTGATCGTGCTGGGGGCTCTGCCTGTGTCCAGCACTCCAGACCCTCAGCTACCACCACCACTTGGGACCCCCGATCTATTAAAGCTTCACAGAATGGTGAGAACCCAGCTCTCACTCTCTCAGGCCTTGGCTACACTTGCGAGTTACAGTGCTGTAAAGGCACCCCCAGCGCTGTAACTCACTCCCCGTCCACACTGGCAAGGCATTTGCAGCGCTGTATCTCCGTGGTTGCAGCGCTGCATGTACTCCACCTCTCCGAGAGGAATAGCAAGTATTGCGCTGCCACTGCAGCACTGCGGCGCCAGTGTGGCCGCCCAATGCGCTGTGAATAGCCTCCAGAATTATTCGGCAGTATCCCACAATGCCTGTTCTAGCCACTCTGATCATCAGTTCAAACTCTACTGCCCTGGCCTTAGGTAACCAACCATGTGACCCACCCTTTACATTCCCTGGGAATTTTAAAAATCCCCTTCCTGTTTGCTCAGCCCGGCATGGTGTGGAATGCTATCAGCGAATCTTTCCAGGTGACCATGCCTCCATGCGCCAAGCGAGCCCCAGCATGGAGTAATGGCGAGTTGCTGGACCTCATCAGTGTTTGGGGGGAGGAAGCTGTACAGTCCCAGCTGCGCTCCAGACGTAGGAATTACAATACCTTCGGGAAGGTATCAAAGGACATGATGGAAAGGGGCCATGACCGGGACGCCCTGCAGTGCAGGATTAAAGTGAAGGAGCTGCGGAGTGTCTACCGCAAAGCCCGCGACACAAACGGCCACTCGGGTGCTCCCCCCGCGACCTGCCGATTCTACAAAGAGCTGGATGCGATACTTGGGGTTAACCCCCCCTCTACTCTGAGCCCACCCTGGACACTTCAGGGCCGGGGTGGGGGGGGGGGGGAGGAGGAGGAAAACGGGAGTGATGGTGGTGGGCCGGATGGAGACACCCCGGAATCCCTGGAGCCATGCAGCCAGGAGCTCTTCTCGAGCCAGGAGGAAGGTAGTCAGTCGCAGCGGCCGGTACTTGGTGGAGGACAAACAGAAGAGCAGGTTCCCAGTAAGCCGTTTTCTTTTTTTCGGGAAGGAATTTTTTCAGTGTGGGTTCTTTGGGAGAGGAGGGTTAGACATGCATGCCTAGATGCGGAATAGTGCATTGATGTGGTTTATCACATCACGGTAATTGGCCTCGGTAATCTCCTCGAATGTCTCATCCAGAACGTGTGCAATGCACTTGCGCAGGTTTATCGGGAGAGCCACCGTGGTCCTTGTCCCAGCCAGGCTAACATGTCCGCGCCACTGTGCCGCGAGGGGTGGGGGGGACCATTGCTGCACACAGGCAAGCTGCATATGGGCCAGGGCGGAAGCCGCATTGCAGTAGAAGACCCTCCCTTGCTTCCCAGGTCACCCTCAGCAGCGAGATATCGTCCAGGACAAACTCCTGTGGAAAATGTTGGGACAGTGTTCATTGTAGGTGCCCCCTGAAGCTGTTTGGCTCTCCCCAAGGCACAGAAACCCAGAGGATAGTGCAGCCCTGAAACAATCAGTCCCCCTTACTCACCATTTTGAGGCTCCTTTGGGATATGTGTGCTCTGTTTCGGACGGGAAAATTATGCTATTGTGTAGACCCTGTGTGTTTTCTACTCCTTAAGTGTGGGGGGAATCATTACTCTGTCATAAACAATGCTGCCTCTGTTAAATGTTGCATTTTGCCTATACAGCTGCATCAACCTTGAGACCTCAGCCGTCCCTCTTATCGCCTGCTCAGAGACTGCAAAGACTCAGGAAGAGACCGCAAAAAAGCAAAGAAGACATGCTGCAAGAAGTGATGCGGCAATCTATTAAAGAGAATGA
>NW_020688088.1:1399-1984 GCF_002925995.2 Terrapene triunguis | reverse complement strand
GCAGCCTGGCCCCAGGGGCAGGGTGGGGGTGGGGAGGAGGCTGGGACCCGCCCAGCTCGGCAGATGCGGGACAGGCTCCCGCTGCCCGGGGAGAGGGAGGGACCCGCGTTCCCAGCCCCGCCCCCACCCCCGGAGCAGGGCACCTTAGGGTGCGCGATCGAGCGCCTGCTGGGGGGGGGCGCTCGTCTGGGCTCCCCCGGGCGGTGGGGGCCGGGCGGCCCGGACAGACTGACCGGTGTGTGACGGAGGAAGGACGGGCGGGGGCTGTGTTGGGTTCGCCCCCAGGACTTTCCGGGGGACCCCGCTGTCCCTGCGAGCCCGTTGGCTGAAGGGGGCTGGGCTGGGGCAAGCCCTCGGGAGCCCTTTGGTGAGGGCGGGGTCGGGGCTCTCCCTGTCCTGCCTCAGTTTCCCTGCCTATAAGGGGTTGAGGCCCCGGAGATGACAGGACGTTGCGGGGGACATGGGGGGGCTGGGACATCTTCCCCCCACTAACGACCCCCGGCCCCTTCCAGCCCCCAGGCCGCGGCTGCCCGGAGCAGGAGACGACCCCCCCTCCTCCCCGGGCCGGGACATGAGGGAGGAGGC
>NW_020688088.1:0-1389 GCF_002925995.2 Terrapene triunguis | reverse complement strand
CAGGACACCTGGCAGTGGGGCGGCTGCGGGCCCGACATCAGCTTCGGGGAGCGCTTCTCCCGGGACTTCCTGGACTCACGAGAGGCGCCACGCGACATCCAGGCCCGGATGAGGATCCACAACAACTGGGTGGGCAGGCAGGTACGGTGCCCATGAGGCAGGGGCACGGGGGGGAGAGGCACTGGCACTGGGGGAGGGGCACAGTGGGCAAGGAGAGGAGGGGAGGGATGCTAGGGGGCAGGGGCAGAGGGGCAGGGTCACTGCTGCTCCCTGGGAGGCCCATGGCAGATACCTCAGGCCAAGCATAAGCAGGAAGGGTGCAGCTCACGCTGCATGTGCGTGTGTGTGTGGGGGTGCTCCGTCCTGAGCCCCAGCAGGGAGCAGCCGGGGATCAGCAGTGGCAGGCCCCCGTGGCAGGTCGCTGCACGGTCCAGTGGCGGGGAGTTCCGCCGGCTCACCCGTCTCCCCCGGAACAGGTGGTGGCGGAGAACATGAAGCGCAAGTGCAAGTGCCACGGCACGTCGGGCAGCTGCCAGTTCCGCACGTGCTGGCCGGTGGCGCCCGAGTTCCGGCTGGTGGGCGCGGTGCTGCGGGAGCGGATGCAACACGCCGCCTTCATCAGTGCCCACAACCGCAACAGCGGCGTGTTCGGGCCGCGGCTGGGCCAGCGCCGCCTGGCCCGCGAGCTGGTCTACTTCGAGAAATCACCCGACTTCTGCGAGCACGACCCGGCGCTCGACTCGCCCGGCACCCGCGGCCGCGCCTGCAACCGCACCAGCCCCCGCACGGACGGGTGCGCCAGCCTGTGCTGCGGGCGAGGCCACAACCTCCTGCGCCAGACGCGCCGCGAGCGCTGCCGCTGCCACTTCCACTGGTGCTGCTCCGTGCTGTGCGAGCAGTGCCGGCTCAGCACCTGGCTCAGCGTCTGCAAGTGAGCCCTGCCTCCTGCCCCGGCAGCATGGATGGAGCAGCCCCCCGCCCGCTGCCTGACACGGGGGTCCCTGCAGGTGTTTCGGGGGGTGTGCAAAGGCTGCGGGCCAAATAGAGGGGCAGCACCCGAGCTCTGCGGCCGTAACTCCTAGGGCTTTGTGGGAAGGGAACAAGAAGCGGGGGGAGGGCGCTGCAGTGGGGCCGGGGGGAAGCTAAGCAAATTTTGCAAATGCTTTAAATGCTGCAGGGGAGTGGGGGAGCAGCGGCATGGGGGGGGGCAGAGAGGGTGTTATGGGGCTTCAGGGGTGGGGCCAGGGGGACGCTGCAGGAGCAGTGGGGATGGGGGGGCTGGTCAGCGGAGCAGTGGAGGGGTTGGGGGGATGCTGCGGGGGCAGTGGGGGTATGGGGAGTGGGGCGGAGCAGTAAGAGTTGGGGGGATGCAGTGGGGATCAGGAGGAC